>NW_013669604.1:17285-21418 GCF_000517525.1 Limulus polyphemus
GGGGGGGGGGTAGTGACCATTACAAAGCTAAGCATCAAGACAAGAAGTGAAGAATAGGTGGGGGGGGCTTTTAAGGTAATTGGAGGTAATTACGTGTATCATTCTGTTTCTAAATGAATTGTAAACCATTATAAAGCTTGTTTTAGAGCAAAGCCACATTGGGCCATCTGCTGTGTTCCCCGCGAGGAATCTAATCCCGGATTTTAACGTTACAAATAATTGAACTTACCGCTCCCCCACCTTGAATATCATAAGTAATATCATACAGTAAATGTATTCATTCACTTTCTATTTCAAGCTGTAGGCGTCCAACTTTTGCTGCTCGATGACTGAAAAGTAAAACCATTACTCAGCTTCTCAGTATATTAGGCATGAAATATTATGAGTTTGGTGCCGTTTAAGACTCATTCCGTTCTTACTGTGGAATTTCTGGCGGTAAACAACCAGTAAAACACTGGTCTCAACTGGTATTTTTGTTTTGACAAAACTACTTATATTTTGTGAAGTTTTTTTTTTTCTCATCAAAACATTATAAGTAATTGTTCTTAATTTTTAAGAAGCCCAAGGCAGTTGACCACGTTTCTAAATGGTTTTCTTAAATCGACACATTTATCGTAATTAAAACGAGTTCAAAAGATGAAATGACCTCATACAGAGTAGGACAACAGCTGGTATTATACGATTGGTTCTAAAGAAAATATTACGAATGCAAATGAAATCAATTTAATTAATGTTTGTTTCAGAGTATAAAATGTTAGAAATTAAACTTTGATATAAATAGATCAGTTTTTGCCCCATTCGAAGAAGGGAAGACTTCGTCATGCAGTGATTCAAACCTGATTCCGGGTGCCCTCATGGTCTCCTACCTTCATGAATATGATCATTATAATAATATCTTTTGTACGTATCATTTAACTTTAAATGGTCAATTTCTTTTCCACAGTTTTTCACAAGCTCCTCTCAGAACTCGTTAGTTAATTAAAGTAACAAAGAGGTATCTGGTTCAGTTCTGGTTAAACAGTTGATTTCTGTTCGAAATAGAAAGTCACCACATAATAAACATTTAATGAAATCTGGTTCACTGCTTTGTGTTGTGTGTTGTCTGCTGTGTCCACCGAAGGGAATCGAACACCTTGTAAATTCGAAGACTTACCGCTATCCCCTCCGGGGGGGGAGCAAGAACAGTATCACCAATACATCAAATTCCATCTTCTTAGTTGTTATGGTGTTACTACGATAATGAGGCTTACTAACACTTGTTACACTTGCTTACAGACATTACGATACTGGTTAATAGATGTTAATACTGCAAATATGTACATGGGTATTAGGAGACCGATTCCTACTTGTTATCCTAACATGTTAAATAAAAAGCAGCGTTTATTTTCATGTTCTGAACGGTGTGGCTGTCTTTATTTAGCAGGTGTCAAAGGTGTGAGAGAAGTCTACCAAATACAGTGATGCGTTTCCAATATCTGATCACTGAAGTCTACCAAATAGATTACTTGATGTGTTCTGAGCATGCGCATGGAACAGAATGCTTGAAAATATATAACTCAGTTGGGATTTAAGCACAGAAAAACATAATTTGCTTTGATTCAAATTTTGTAATTTCCGAACTAATTTTCAATGGAACAGTGTGTAATTACCAAATTTCAATTATCAGGTGTGTAAAATTGGTTCTTACACTTACAGACTTTTGTTTTTGATTTTTATTTGAAAAGAACAATTTGGTGAACCTAATGCATTGCATGAACTTCGTTATTTCTAACACAGCATATAATTCTCAAGTGGTCAGCTTGACTAAAATATTGAACCTTTGAATACATTTCCTTTACAAATAATATATATATATCGTTTTGAACAAAACGTATATTTTCGGTATCTTTAGGAGCTTTTGTTTGTTTGTTTGAAGTTAAGCACAAAGCTACACAATGGGATGTCTGTGCTCTGCCCACCACGGGCATCGAAACCCGGTTTCTAGCGTTGTAAATCCGCAAACATATCGCTGTGCCACTAAGGGCTTTTAGGTGCTGCTTTACCCAGCTAAAGCTAGTATGACTTTATAATTTATCCTATATAGTGTTTTACTTTTATTTTTTGCAAGTGTAATTGAAGCCTACTAGATAGTTTGTAAATATAAATCTTAGGCGTAAATTTTGCGGGGGGCATATCCCCCACTTTTTCAAGGATAAGAAAATGTTACCGTGCATACCTCAGCTACAGAAACCCTTTTTGAAACTAAAGATACCCCACTGATATACGTAGTAACTTAATATATGAATCTCTACAATTGAAAATATTTATAGCATGGTTGATGGACACACCCTCCTAGAATAGGTGAATATAATAGGCTATCTGTTAAATTACAAAGGTGAACAAGTAATACAAATGTCAGAGATCATTATAAGTTATAGAGCGGAACAAAATAACAAAGTTAAGGCTTTCATTTTTTTGTGGCGACTTACTTTCTGTAATAATCATTATTCCAAGTTAAAAGGGCGAGAACAATGTTATGAAAACATCCGAGAAATGCTGAATAATTTGAATAGGAAACAGTAAGAATGGAGTATTATACAATGCAAATATATTAATTTGTGAAAAATTAATTAAATTCAATAGGAAACATTAAAGTCAGTAGATTAGGCAAATGTATTTTAAGTTTAAAATTCCAGATTGTATCCCTTAACCTCTGAAGAAGTTTGTTTGTTTGTAGTTAAGCACAAAACTACACAATTGGCTATCTGTGCTCTGCCCACCACGAGTATCGAAACCCGGTTTCTAGCAGTGTAAGTCCGCAGACATACCGCTGTGTCACTGGGGGGACCTCTGAAGAAGAGAAGTTCACTCTTTTTTTAATACGCCAAGGTTTATTCGCTTGTACGTGATATACCTATTTTTTTATCCCATGTGTTTTTACTCTGGTGAATAATACAGAAGAAATAGATAGGTCCTTAGTCTTAAAAATCATCTTAATTTTCTAGTTATCTGTCTCTCTACACGTTCATACACACACGTATATAGTACTGTACTATATGTACAGATGTACTGACAAAAATACACCCACTTTTATACTTATGTGTATATATATATAACTTTATTCTCAAATCAGGGAAGTTTTTGTACCAAACTCGGAATCCCTAACTGTATGCTCCTGGTGGCTCATCGGTAGATCTGAGAGCTTATAACATTAAAAATAGGATCCCCACACTCTCTGTAGGCACGGTACAGATAGCCCATTATGTAGCTTTGTGCTTAATAACAAAACAAACCCCTTATTGTAACGTAGAAAATCGTATTAATAAGCACTAGAAAGTTTTCACTTTAATTTCGTTTTTCTTTTTTTCCTCCTCCATTTGGTACCAAGCAGAAAGAAGTATTTCAACTAAGGGAACATTCTCTAAAGCCATCCACGGATGTTGATGTTGCCTGACTCTCGGTAATCGGCTTATTGAACTAGTGTGGTATATTTGGAAACTCGTGGTGTGGTACTTAAGATCTGTTCGTGATGAACAGTTTTGATCTATATTAAACTGTTGTAATGCACAGTAATCTATACCAATCTATTATACAGTACATTGAGCAAGTATCCTCATGCAAAGCACTAGAAGCTATAAAACAAACATCGTGATATTTCATAGTTTACTGTACACATAGTCTCAGCTACTTGACTATAAAGCATCGTCGTATATTAAAAACAAAAAGATGTGTTTCGCAGAGTAGACAGCTTACTCCAAAAATGTGTGATGAGAGAGGAATAATATCAAAGTGCTCATTAAAGCTTTCCTCGTATATGAGGAGGGTTAATGTACTAAACGTTGAAACGGGATTTTAATAATCCAGGACACTCTGAATACGTTTGTGAGGTTTACGAATGTTTGTTTTAGGAAAGTAATAGCTTCTCAACGAAATCGATGGTTTACTGCATCTCTTTACCAGCTCAACTCGAAGAGACTTGTAAGTTGATGAATTTTTCATTAAAATTGTCTCAGGGCATGGATAGTATGATGGCTATAGTTCTGGTTCGGAATTCCTGTGGTAAAATTGTCTCAGGGCATGTATAGTATGATGGCTATAGTTCTGGTTCGGATTCCTGTGGTATTACTGTGGTAAAAATTGTCTCAGGGCATGGA
>NW_013669604.1:22324-27355 GCF_000517525.1 Limulus polyphemus
ATATTACTGTGGTAAAATTGTCTCAGGGCATGGATAGTATGATGGCTATAGTTCTGGTTCGGATTACTGTGGTAAAATTGTCTCAGGGCATGGATAGTATGATGGCTATAGTTCTGGTTCGGATTCCTGTGATAGCATTATAAATCTTTAACATTACTTTGTCTCTACCTGTTATGAAAAACTTATAGTTTTAAACACAGGAAAGCTGTTTCCTAGCACAGCCGGAGTGTAGTACCCGAAATAGTTTAAAATACAGGAAAGCTGTTTCTTAGCACGACCGGAGTGTAGTACCCCAAATAGTTTAAAACACAGGAAAGCTCTTTTCTAGCACAGCAGGAGTGTATTGCCCCAAATAGTTTAAGACACAGGAAAGCTGCTTCCTAGCACGCCGTAGTGTAGTACCCCAAATAGTTTAAAACACAGGAAAGCTGCTTCCTAGCATAGCCGGAGTGTAGTACCCCAAATAGTTTAAAACACAGGAAAGCTGCTTCCTAGCACGACCGTAGTGTAGTACCCCAAATAGTTGAAAACACAGGAAAGCTGTTTCCTAGCAGAACCGTAGTGTAGTGCCCCAAATAGTTTAAAACACAGGAAAGCTGTTTCCTAACACGACCGGAGTGTAGTGCCCGAAATAATCTAAAACACAGGCAGACTGTTTCCTAGCACAGCTGGAGTGTAGTGCCTGTAAGCTAACATAATTGTCTTAGTACAGTTTTATTCAACACTTGCGTCAGTACATTAATGAGGTTATTCGCTTTGCAGGTTTACAAACAAACCGTTAGGGATCAACTAACACGATACAAGTTGAAACATTTAACACCTTCCGCATGGCAGTATTATATTTTAAAAGATACTGAATGATTGTTACATTCTGTCTGGTCCGGGTGTGGCCATGTGGTTAGCATGCTAAGACTGTGAATCCCAGGTGTCACGGTATACGTCTCGATGCCGACAAAACACACTCCGCATTTTGGGGAGATAGGCGCTCTATAAGAGTGACAGTCAAATTACACTATTCAGTTCAAAAAAAGAGAAGCACATCAGGTGGTGGTGAATGCTGATTACTAGCCGTGTTGCCTTTAAGTTAATAGGTCAAACTATGGACGGCTAGTATAGATAGCCTGGTGTAGCTTTGCATAGAAATTCTAAAACAAACATTCGAAACTTACACAAATGATTCATTATGTTTGTTCAGACGCTCTGCCTTAGTCATGAAGTATGAGTATGTACTCATTTATAAATCTATAAATATGATATGTGTCTTTCCGATATAGATTTTTTTTGTGCTTTCATATCATTGAGAATAGATACGTTACTGTTTTGTTAAACGCGAATTGGCACACTGCTCAGAAACTACTTTTCTTTACATATTTCAAACGATTCTTTTTTTGTCCAGATGTCTCATGGAAGCAGAAGAAGAACATATTTCTAACTAACCTAAGTTTTTCTTCATTTATTTTTATACAAAGATTAGCATAAGTTGTTGCTATGTGTTTCAATCTAGTGAGTGTTAAAAACTACAACTAATGAATCCATCCCAATTTTGTTTTTGTTGAGAATGCATCTCTTAACTCTTTGCCTCTGCATTTCATTCATTTTAAATATCCATGTACTATAATGTACCTAAATAAAGACGCAAACAAAGGAATTGTATACCCAACAAACATGCTCCCCCTTTCAGCCGTGGGGGCGTTATAATGTGACAGTCAATCCCACTATTTGTTGGTGCCTCTGCATTTCATTCATTTTAAATATCCATGTACTATAATGTACCTAAATAAAGACGCAAACAAAGGAATTGTATACCCAACAAACATGCTCCCCCTTTCAGCCGTGGGGGCGTTATAATGTGACAGTCAATCCCACTATTTGTTGGTAAAAGTGTAGCTCAAGAGTTGGCGGTGGGTGGCCATGAATAGCTGCCTTCCCTCTAGTGTTTCACTGCTAAATTAAGGACGGCTAGCGCAGATAGCCCTGGTGTAGCTTTGCGCGAAATTAAAAAAACAAACAAACAAACCTTCGATATTCTGAAGTGTACTTTCCCGTTTATTCGATGTAGGATATTAGTTTGTAGGTAAGGTTTGGTACTATGAAGTAAGAATATCTTAAATACGAACTGACAAAAATGCTTATTTAAGAGTTTTTGATTTTTCTTTCCAGGTCGGCCGTAGCCAGGACGCGGGAAGCTAGAGATGAAGACAGAGTCTGAACTCGATGGTGAAAGTAAAGAAGAACTAGAATACGCAGATTCTACGACGAATGGAGGAAGTCAAGCTTTGGTAACTCAGGTACTACGGCCGCCGGTATTGGTTGGAATTCCTCTTACGGTGGTCACCACAACAAGTGACCATAGAGATTTGTCCGACAAGTTACCACCTAGTCTTTCAACCGGAGAGCCATCTGCTCTCAGCTCCAGCACAGGAAATGGATCGGATAGTAATAGCACTCCAGGTCAACAAACTAGTCCCAAAGGCCGGGATGGTCAGTCTAGGGATAAAGTTTTTGTGTGTAGCGTTTGTAACCGCTGTTTTGGTTATAAGCACGTGCTTCAAAATCACGAACGCACGCATACAGGTGAAAAGCCGTTTGAGTGTAAAGAGTGCCATAAACGGTTCACTCGTGACCATCATCTGAAAACTCACATGAGGCTACACACTGGGGAAAAACCCTATCATTGTACGCACTGTGAAAGGCAGTTTGTCCAAGTGGCCAACTTACGTCGACATCTTCGCGTCCATACGGGTGAGCGTCCTTACGCTTGTGAACTTTGTTCTTCGAAGTTTTCTGATAGCAACCAACTGAAAGCCCATATGCTCATTCATAAAGGGGAAAAGCCATTCCAATGCACAAATTGTATGGGACGCTTTCGCCGAAGACATCATCTCATGCACCATAAATGTCCAAATGATGAAATGAATATTGGTAAACCCCGCAGAGGTCGCCGTCCTAAGGCGTATGATCAATTTCCAATAGGAGTTCCACTAACAACTGTTCAACAACCTTTATTACCAAGTTCCGTCGCTGCCTCAATAACCTCACCTAATCCTTTTGCCGCAGGAAGTAGCCACGAGCCTGTACCACCACCAGTGTCCAGAACAACATCACAATCTCGCCGCAAACCTCGTCACACCATCCGAATTCTAACACCTGAGCAGAGAGAATTGTTTCTACGAGACCAAGAAACAGTGCAGACACAGGCGATTGACATGAGCATTTCTCCTTCATCTGGAGGTCCATTGGCCATCCTCATGCCGCGGACTTTTAGTTCAGCTCATATTGAGGAAGGTGTTTTAGATCTCTCCAGCTCTAGAAGTGATTCAGATGCTGAGGCCATCGAGGAAGAAGTAGAAGAGTCCGAAAGTGATAGTGAAATTCCTAGATCCTGGAGGAAGGAGTCATTGGCCTTCCATCCTGAAACCTACAGGTCCTGGAAGAAGAAAGTTCCAGAGTTAGAGAGGGAAAAAGAAGGAAACGACAGCGATGATCAGCGGCATGGAAATGGAAATCGAGTTGTCAATGATGAAGAAGATAGCAGCAATGAACCATTGGAACTGACGAAAACTTCCTAGGAGAGCAAAATTGTGTTCCTAGTTTTAGAAAAAACATCGCCTATGGCTGTTTTGAAAAGTTTATCTTAATGAGCTACCTCAAAAAAAAAAAGCGATTTTGGTATTCGCCTGCTGAAACAGTGAAGTCTAGATTTGATGAGAATACGCAATTAATCTTTTTTTTTCAAAAAATAACTGCGTATTATGTATCATACAAGTGTTAAAAAAAACGAGGAATAGGCAACATAGATACATTTCACACTATAACTTAAAAACTACTAATTTACAATAAACGACTCGTAAATAAAGATATAAAATCAAACTATACTTTCTGTTGATAACGCTACTGGTATTAGTTTTTACCTGAAAAGGCGCCTAAAACTCATCTATAAAATTGTGTCATTTATTATCGTGTATAAGTAAGGCATTACTGTGTCAGCTGGCGGAATGACCAAATCGTTATGGCTATAGAAGCCAGTTCAAAACATTGAGGCCCAAAGAGTTTTGTGTGTTAAAGATTGTGATAGGTTTTAATTTCATGATTTATTGCGCATTATAGGTTTGAAAGAGAGAGAGAGAGAAAAAAAAACACGTCAAATCGGTTCTTAGTTGTGGTAATAAGGTTTATAATTTTGTTTTTCAGTCTATCAACCTGAACCTACCTCAGAGCCACGCGAGGTGTGGCCCTGCTGCTCATATGGTGATGTTTCAAAACATTTTTATAGTCAGAACCTATAGCTACCTCAACCAAGTCAGTTAATCAGTATTCGATGTACGGCATAAAGAATTTTATTTTTCAGGAATTGATAGAGAACAATATAACGTTTGACTCCTGTGCGGTATCTCGTAATGTGAAGATGCTTAAAATCGGGTGACCAAATAATTTACTGTGTTCTAGTAAACGTTAGTGTTGACGGGTTTCCCAATCAAATGATGATATCACAGTTTCAGTCATCGTGTTGACTTGTGTGGTTAAGATTAGGTGTTAGGTTTGTGAGCTTGTCAGAAAATGTAATGGGATATGAAACATGTTTTTCCCTGAGAATAATATATTATATAATGTATAGGGTGTACGAAAAACGTGTCTCTTATTGCCAGAAAATACATATAATTGTAAATAATTTCTTTTAGGTGATATTTTTCCCTTTGCTGTACCTGTTTCTGTTTGGCCCCATTCTGGTTGTTTGTATTATAGGAGAATTATATAACCATCACAAGGGGGGTGCTGGTTCAGAATGGGGCTAACCAGCTGTTTGGATAATGGTACTACACAGTGATGAAACTATATTAGGATGATTTTGACCCCATTTGTTATTAGACGTAAAACGTTGTGTCCCTATGTTGATTTTATTGTAAACAGACTTTTTTGCAGAATGACAGAAAATTAAAAAAAAAATAAAAACGTAAGTATCGTACTTATTATTGTTAGTTAGTAACTAAAGTAGTGTACCTACCTGGTTAGGAAAGAATTAGTTAACTCTAC
>NW_013669604.1:27376-35344 GCF_000517525.1 Limulus polyphemus
CAGAATAAAATAAAAAAAAAAAAACGTTGATCGACTTTATATTGTAGTTGTACAAAATGTGACCTCTGGTGGAAAGAATGTTAAACTCTCGTTCCTAGATATACGGGTACCTCAAAAACTTTTATAGATAAATCCACGAAAGCCTTCTTCTATATTATTTCAATATTTATGCGATTTTTTTCCAACTTGAACGTTAATTAATCTTGTTATTCCAGTTAAATGCCCCCCCCCCAGTGACACAGCGGTATTTCTGTGGACTTACAACGCTAGAAACTGGGTTTCGATACCCGTGGTGGGCAGAGCACAGATAGCCCTTGTGTAGCTTTGTGCATAATTAAAAACAAACAAACCAGTTAAATGATAAACTGAAGAAAGCAATTATTGCCATGTCATTGTCCCCACCCCCCAAAAAAAACAACAACAAAGAAACCACATATACTTCCCAATATATATAACAGCCAACTGTCACATTTTTAAAGTTTCATTTAATGTTATGCATTACCCAGTACAAGATTTCCCCATATTAGAGGAGGGGGAGTAGGGTGCCACGTAGTAAGGCGCGCTGGTGGAAGGATTCCTTGGTTGTGCTGTTTTTTATGGACGCTATACATATAGATTGTAGGACGATCGATTTTTTTTTCATTTACCTCGTGCAAGTATGTGAGTGTGTTTCTCTCCATGAACAACCATGCTGAGTTGAGGGAAGGGAGGAGAGTGAGGTTAAAGTAGGACGAAAAAAAAAGAGGGTTTATCTGTAGATTTACTAAAACAGTTCTATCACAAAAATATGTACGATTGCGTTTGTTTCTGTTGATATGAGTGCGGGTTGTGGGTTTACTTTGTTTCTGTTAATATGAGTGCAGGTTGTGGGTTTACTTTGTTTCTGTTGATATGAGTGCAGGTTGTGGGTTTACTTTGTTTCTGTTGATATAAGTGCAGGTTGTGGGTTTACTTTGTTTCTGTTGATATAAGTGCAGGTTGTGGATTTAGGTAAAAACTTACAGTAGTTGATGGTTTTTCAACCATCGCAGAAATGATGTATTTTTATCTCACGATTTAAGCTTATTCTTTGGAAACCAAATTTAGGGAAAGAACTAGATGCCAAATGAAACTGGATAAGCTATTTTTGGTTTGCATCAAACGTAGGTAATAGGTTATATCGTAGCTACGAACAAAAAAAATATTCGAAGTTTCAGCGTTACCCCGTAACCTTTCTGTCTTCCTCTTCGGTGTTGCTTTTCTATCGCAGTGTCAGGGAGTTAAAACGTTAAAACTCCTGTCATCATGTTACAGTAATACATTATATTCTAGTTATCACCGTGTGTTGCACTTTTGATCTCAGTTTACAACTTGGATATTTTTTCATTTCGTAGAACGTATTAATGGCTGAATACGAAGTTCTAAAGTGCAGTAAGCTTGTTGAGGCGTACTTCGGTAGCAATTCGACAGAGATTTAGTATTACATTTCAGTACGTTTTCCAATTGAAGCTTGAAGTTCAAGGGCCCCAGCAAACACTTTGTTTAGGTTTGTTTTTCTTGCTAGATAACATTCATGACCCCAAAGGCGTTTATTTACTAGGCAGATGTGCTTTTCGATATCCAAAGAAGGAGGGAAAAAATATTTTAAAAAAAAAAGTCATTGCAAAGGGTGTGTTTATCGTAAACAGCCTATGGTAATTGTTATGATAATGATCAGAGTGCATCCTCGCAGGTTCAGCCAGGCATGTCTTGCTGTAAACAACAACTGCAGGGTGTATGGATGGCCGATTACGTGGGGACTCTTGAAAATGGACAAACAACTTCTAAGGTAAACAACTGCATAAACTTACCTAACCTACTGTTGAAAAGAACGTTGACCTGGCGATGTTTGTTCGCTTTAGTAGAACGAGTAAACAACCGTAACCGGCCCGGGGCAGAAAAACGTGAACCGGGATGTCCGATCGAGTCAAGAAGGAATTGGGAGGAGATATGGGAAGGAGAAGTTGGACATCCGACTTAGACAAGTTGAGATTATGCTTACGCCACTAATTCTAGGCAGTGTTACTTATGAGGTGATAAGCTGTATAGGATCTGACTTCAGAAACACGTTATATGTTACGGTGAAAGTGCATGTTTATGAAATGTGCATGTTTAGTAGCCATTATTCACGTCAACCAGGATGATCAGAGAATGTGCGTATTTATAATTGCATAATGAAGCTCCGCTAATTAAGAAAAATGTGCAAATTGTGCACTTATACACATTTACCATAACACACACACACACACACGCATATATTAACGTATTCTTGATCTCTAGAAAAAGTATTTAAACGTCATTAGTTTACTTACTAAAATTAAAATTACGTTTTTATGAATTATTAGGTGAAAATGGGAATGTAAAACACGCAAAAGTATCGAATATAGAATGTTGTGTTTCTCGACAGACTTCATATTCTAAACGTTTTACATCCTTATACAGCAAATTATTGATGTTATTAACAAAACGCATATTTTTCATCACGTTTTAAATTTGTAGTTACGGGTCGTGAGTTTTTGTTAACAATAACTGATAATTTGAAAGCTACTGAGAATTTTTAATGGCTTAGATCGTTTTTGTGCTTTATTCTATAAAGTTGCTTCTGGTTATTTATATCAAAACGAAAATATTAAATATTATGGGAAGAGAGGGGGAAAAAACGAAGTTATGGTTTGGAATTTTAATAAATGGGGAATTAAAACTCTTCCGTGTGCATGTAATTAACCCCAAATTTTTTGCGCATTTTTTATTTGATTTACTAGTTTGATTCTTGAGGGTAAAGATACTATAACAAATTTATGGAATGCTTTATTTTATTTCTCTCAGAAATTCAAATAATGAAAAATATTAACAAAAGTTACTTAAGACGCTTGCATTATTATATTTCCTTTTAGACAAGCTGACAGCTTAACGTCTGCTAATAGTATGAATTTTGGTACGTAAGGCCAGTGATCTGTAGGCGCCAACAGCCTTAGAAAAGTTTAAGTACTTACTTTTCTACTGTTGAAAAGGAAAAAGAGAAAAGAAGGAAAGAGGTCTGTGTTCACCCTACATCTCGATGTTCCCCTTAGTGTGGCTTGTTCTGCTTCGCCATCTGCGGACAAATCAACGTAAAAGGGGGTGAGACCCCTTACGTCACACTCCTCTCGTAGAAAGTGTATTGCATTTGTGTAGACAGATGGGAGAGTTTTTAAGGGAGCTGTGTGTGGGGGGAGGGGAGCTTTGGGCCAGGAAGGTGGGCAATGAATATGTCATTTATCACCGGTTGTCATGTGCTTTGCTTGGGTTGAAGCTGCCCATTTTTTTCTCACACACAAACGTTCTCTCAATTTTTTTTTTTTACCACCTGTATTTGTACTTGAGGGATTTTTCTTCGAATTCAAAATTTCGTATTTAAAAACAAACAGTAATATGACTGAAACGAATGTTAACAGTCACTCTAAAGTTGTTAGAAAACAACTGTTTTAGACCTTCTTTTTCTATATATAATTAGTTACAGTTACAATAAAAAATAAATATTACCCATGGTTGAGGAGATTTAACGGTTTGCTTGTTTCTTGAGGATGTTATGTGTTTCTTCTGTGCTTCACTGTTTCCATGTCCAGTAAATGAAACACTTTTCACTGTATTTTCCGAAGCAAATGGTACCTTTCAAAAAACACTTATTTAACATATTATCGTGCTGCATTTTTTTTAAAACTCTGATTTGTTTTACTAGTATCTTAGAACACGAAAGCTACACCAGAGGTCATTGTATAGCTACAACCACTGTGTAAAAGAGTGAATATTGACGTAGTAAGTAGTGTTGTGTTGTCTGTTGTTTTGTTTCTGATATAAAACTGGACTTTCAAAATTGTCTCAGGGACGTCTGTTGTTAGGGAAATTTAGACATTTCACAGTCTTGTTAACGGTTGTCAGAGAACTGATATGTATGAGTGAGGCTTCATTGTACTGTCTGTACTTTGAGTACCTCAAAAGCAAACTAAATCAAAAAACGCTTACTGAAGTGATGATAGTTTTCATTTTTTTAAGCTTATTAATTACCTCAAAGTGAATAATTCTTTACATAAGCAAAAAAACTAGATTTTAATGTAATCTGTGACACCTGCGTTTGCATTACTGTTCTGAAAGAAAGCGTAAGATTAAGATAAAAATAAATTTAAGAACATTTTTTTTTAAAGGGGGAAACTAACTCAGGCAATCAAACTCAGGTATTGTTCATTATTTTATTGTTCCTTTTATATATAATGTTTTGTGTCTTAGAGTAATATTTATGTTCTGTAGTAACAGTAATAAAGTTAGTGCGAAGATGACTTGGTGTGTACACACATTCCGAGGATAACAAGCTTCTGCGCAGTTAGTTAGCCTATGAAATACATCAAACTCTGAATGCTGGTAATCAGCCTCAAACTTCATTGGGAAATACACTTAACTGCATATAAACATTTGTTTTATATTGTTGTCGCCAAAGGCATTTCCGACCCAACGTTTTATTACATTTTGTACTTTTTTTTTCAATGAAGCGTTCTGTACTTGGCACATTTTTGATTTGTCTTATGTTATTAGAATGAACGTGTTTATGTATATACCACATTATAGAACTATTTCAGTTCAAGTATACGATTTGTGAGTTTCATACCTTTACCTCAACTACCTCACTGTGTATTGTCTTCAGTTTTCACAAAATAATTAGCATGTATGAGATCATAACTGTTAGTCTTTTGATAAAAAAAAAATATTAGTCTCAAAATTTTAACTATAAATGGGAAAGAGGACAATGGAAGTAATTGTAAAAGATCATTTCGCTGATCATTTCCCCAGACTGTTAGTCATCTTAAACCGAAGTGATCACGTGAGTCCATAATTTTGGTTGATGGCACTGCCCCACGACATCTAGTCCCGACTGCTGTTCCTGTTCCTTAATTTCGGTTCTGGTATAGTTTTTGGCTGCCACGCGACTGTTCAGTACTCACTGTCAGTGGTGTTTCGTGACTCGGTTTAGTTGCCTGGTAACGTTTGACTGTCAGTGGTGTTTCGTGACTCAGTTTAATTGCATGGTGTCGTTTGACTGCCAATGTTGCTACGTGACTTAGTTTAGTTTCCTGGTGACGTTTGACTGCACTTGACTTCGTTATGACTGTCGCGCGAACTTAAAGATGTGCTTAGATCTTTTCACGTGAAACCTTAAATCAAAAAAAGGCTTAACTTGACCTGATCACAAGGTCTATTAAACGTTTAGGGTAGCGAGTATCTCCAAGGTGATTGATATTAAGTTAGAAGCAGGAAGTGGGTTAGGATGCTCAAATTGAAAGCGTATATATATATATATATGTATGTATGTGTCAAGATTCTTTAGCCTTGAAATGATTTCGAAAGACATCTGCTTGCCTGTTTAGTGTAGTGGATTGGCCTGGCTCCTAACTAAACGTAGGCCAGTGTATTGTCGGGTCAGTGTAAGTTAAGAGTCAGGAATGATGAGTGTATTTACTTTAGTGGTTCGTTTGCCCTGATTAATGAACCTTTGTTGGTGTATTTCAAGTTCATGAAATCTGTGTTGTAATCTGGACATTGTTTAAGAATATCTTATTTTCTATTGTTTAAAACCACGAAGGGTTCCCAAGACTTTGCCTAAAGGGTCAAACCCATTATGAAAATTAAATTTATGCTGGAAAGAAATAAATTTTGTCGTGATGATAGTTATCCCGAGTGCTTAGTCGTCGTAGTGCCTCATGCTCAACGATGTTTACAGGTAGTGTTCATTAGTTACCATAAGTAGATTTGTGATTGAACTTGTCATTTCTATACGTGCCTCCAGACTTGTGGTTAGAAATGAAGCCCCGAGTTGTGTTAAACTTAAAGGAACACATCCAACTACAGCGGTACAGAAGGACCTGTTCAAGTGCCTTCTTCACTATTTTTACAGACAGTCTTTTATACATTCCTTCAGTCACACTTCACCACACACACTTCTGTTTCTATCCACTTAGACGGAGGCTCTAAACATAATTATTTTGGAATTGGTTTTCTGTGTGTTCAGGACTGTTAAGACAGACACACTGGGACAGAGGGAAGACAGATAGATTTTTGATCTGCTGCTTGATTTGTTCACACCACTTTCTACTGCTTTGTTTTGTGCGTAAACTTACTGTGTATTTTTGACTTCTGAGGATATGTTACTTTACTTTCTATGTATGAGTAGAAAATTTTAGAGGAAATGAAACCTGTGTGGAACTTATACTTGTATCTCGCTACAAAACATGATTTTCCCGTGATTAGCATTTTTCTTGCCAGTTTATATATGTATAACTTGTGTTTGTACCAAGTTTTCACGCTGTTGTATTGATATCGGCCAGTATTGTAAGGTCTGTCTCCCTCATAGCGTCAACACCAGACCATTTGGACCAACATGATGTGCCAATATAATGTGACTTCTTGAACATGGATAATAATAATAAAAAAAAATCCGGAGAGCCTTTTCCTAAATTTATAATGACTATACCGACAAGAAATATATATAATAAAATCTTGCAAATCTGTGAGAGATAAAACAAATTGGTATTTCAACTTATTGTCTTCCGACATTTTATCCCGAAAAGCCATGTAATGCATATTTTTCAATTCTCTCTCTGTGTTACTGAGGTGTTTTATGTTTTAGTACGCATTAAAAGATCACTGGTGGTGTTGTAGACATTTTTGATAGAATGTTTCTTAAGTCTTTGTGCTAAGGAAAAAACCTTTTAAGCCAAATTTACACCTAAAGTTTAAAATTTAGACAATTTCTTAAAATGGGGATTGCACTTCGAGTGAAAAGCCCAAATTCTATGTGACACCGATTCGTCTTGTAATCTGGTTCATTAAGGTGTTTAAAAAGCTTATGCAGAATTTCTATCGTATGAAATTGTACGAAGTAAATTAGCTTGCATTTAGAGAAAATTTGGTTGGTACATCTTGGTTTGGTGTTGTACACTTATTTTTTCTGATTACGGTTGTGAGAGGCGTTCGCCTTTAATGGAGACTGCGCTTATAACTATGCTCATATAAGGAGAATTCCACCCTAGAGAGCTTTACGAAGTATATATATATATATATTCCAACACATGTATACATACACATAAAATCTATTCATATTTTTTGTCTTCTCAGTCGTCTGATGTGAAAATCCCAAACCAAACACTGTATTGTTTCCTTTTAAATGGAGGTTTAATTGTTATCCAGATGTAACCACGATGATAATAAAAGTGTTAGTGATTTGTCCACGAATCCTTACTCCGTTTTCTTTGATTAGCACCATTCCCAAATTCATATAAATCTTGATGTAAGTTGATAATTGTGAGTCAATTTTTTTACTTGAAAGAATATCGTGATTTTTTACCTTATCTCGCGGTTGAAACTTCAATTATGTCGACTTTCTAATTCAAACGGTATACGGGCCTCCAAGTGAATCTGTTGAAGCCCATATTTTTCAAGTGAACCTATTTTTTGTGTATGAAAATGGCCTATTAAAACATTCTTTTTTCAAACCACCCTGAACGACGCGTGTTTTTATGTTTTCATAAACCGGACGTTGGAGAAAAGGACCAAACTCTTCAATGTAACTATAAACAAAACCTCTAACACAAAACTTGTAAATATTCTTTGGAAAAACAACAGAAACTTGTTTTGGTTCCAATAATATCGTGACTTTATTAGTGGTTCAAGTTGAAAAAGTAGTTGTTCGACAAAGATATTTGGGAAAAAACAAAAAAACAGATAAAAACCTATTTTCTGGCCAGTGAGTCTATAAAAAACATTGTTTTCACATTACAGCCTATTTGTTTAACCTAGTTTTTTTGCTAAAAATGGATTGGGAGGACCGATTTGACAGCCTATTTGTTTAACCTAGTTAATTTTTGTGGGAGATCCGAATTTACAGCCTATTTGTTTAACCTAGTTAATTTTTGTGGGAGATCC
>NW_013669604.1:35596-41327 GCF_000517525.1 Limulus polyphemus
GGGAGGACCGATTTTACAGCCTATTTGTTTAACTTAGTTTGTTAGTTTTTTTTTGTTGAAAATGGATTGGGAGGACCGATTTTACAGCCTATTTGTTTAACTTAGTTTGTTAGTTTTTTTTTGTTGAAAATGGATTGGGAGGACCGATTTTACAGCCTATTTGTTTAACCTGTTTTATTTATTTTTTTTAAATGGACTGGGAGGACCGATGTTACAGCCTATTTGTTTAACCTAGTTAATTTTTGTTAAAAATGGACTGGGAGGACCGATTTTACAGCCTATTTGTTTAACCTAGTTAATTTTTGTTAAAAATGGACTGGGAGGACCGATTTTACAGCCTATTTGTTTAACCTGTTTTATTTATTTTTTTAAATGGACTGGGAGGACCGATTTTACAGCCTATTTGTTTAACCTAGTTAATTTTTGTTAAAAATGGACTGGGAGAACCGATTTTACCAGGAAACTTGCGCTAACTCCCACATTAACATTTGATGTTAAACGTTATAGAATTACGAAAACATGGCATTAATCACAGAGATTTCAGTTCCTGAACCTGCATGTCCATTCCAGGTCTGAAACTGGAGCTGTATTAAAAAAATCTGACAGTTACCACTTAACACATCAAAAGAATAGTAAATTAGTAGTTTTCTGGTTTGTATACAATTTCTCTAAAATACATTTCAAAATAAAATATTTGTATTTTGTATGCTATTCACG
Source organism: Limulus polyphemus (assembly GCF_000517525.1). Taxonomy (NCBI): domain Eukaryota; kingdom Metazoa; phylum Arthropoda; class Merostomata; order Xiphosura; family Limulidae; genus Limulus; species Limulus polyphemus. The sequence continues at coordinate 36,314 of NW_013669604.1, forward strand.
AGGTCAGATAAAATTTGGTTAGAAAGAAGCCTTGATCTGTGTGTGATATGTTAAAAAGAAACTAAACTTCTTAAAGAAGATTTTGCAAATAATCCTTATTTGACCAACTATTTAAATGTAGTGGATTTGCTAAAGTAAACCAGAATTTAAAAAACCGTAACCGGATTTGATTATGTTTTAATAATTCTGAGATACCTACTGTTACCTATTTTAGGCTATCAAATAAATCATATCCAATCACATATACAAAAGTTTTTATTAATGAAGACATTCCAGTTGGATTGTTTTAATTTAATTACATTTTAACAAAGAAGGGATGTTACTACTGATTTTCCACTTAACTGAAGTTAGAAAATAATTCAACAATCAATTATATCGAAAAACGGTTTAGCCAACGCATTGAAAATCGGCAGAATCATGAGTTTGAATCAAGTTTGTTCTGATTTTACTTGATGAATGTGTAAAATGGTCATGACATAAATGTGATGACAGCAATGGCTAACTGTCCGATGATATTTGTCACAGTTAGTATAATACTTTTTGTTATCTGCAGTACAAAAATAAACACCAAGACTTCACGTACTTATTGCGTTTTGTTCTTGTGAAAAATCGAAAAAAAAAACTGTTATGTTTGGAGTATCACAAAATTAGTTGTCTCACTCTAAAGTGACCACTTAAATTAAATGTACCGTTTAGTTGTAATATTTCAGCTTTACAAATAAAATCGATTATGGTTGAATATTACTCCAAAATAAATACATTTAAAAAAACAATAACCTTTTTTGGGGTTTAAACAAAATCATTTTATTTGAGACTGATCTGAAGTCTCAATACAAAAGTTCTAATTGTATTTATTTATTGTTTTACATAACTGCCCCAAAAGAATTTATCATTACATTAAACTACTATTATTAGTTCAACTTTTAGTATAACATATCCTGCGTTTTAATAACTCAGTTTCTTTCTGATGATGATCTTGAAAATAATTTTTCTCAATTTTTCAAGGAAAGTTTCTAAAACTACCAAGAGTTCCAAATTTTGACATAATGGTCGTTTGTTTGATGATAAAATAATCATGTGATAATCTCAATAGGTGAAAAAGAGTGAATACCTAAAATAATTTAACATGAATAACGTGCTTGCTTCTACAGTGCCATTATATTCAACTCATTCCCATACAATTTTGCGTGTAAAATTATATCCTTTCACACTGCTCTTAATGGTTGACAAATATTATTGTATTGAGAATAACTTCTTATGGAAATCAAGCTCTTTATGGATCTTAATTCAAGGACGTGAGATCATTATTATTTGACGTAAAATTCATATTTTCTCCCTCTTTATGGCATTTGAAGTTCTAGAAATACGTTAGACCAAGTTGGTTAACCAGTTGAGAACTGTGTATACATGAAGAGTAATTCTTGACAATTTAAAAACAGCTCACAATAAAAAACTATTTTGACGATCTGATTTCTGCTCACATGAAGCACTTTGCTCAAAAGAATGTCGTTTATAAGGTAACTTTATATCTCATGTGGTTGTAAGAGGACGCGCTACAACACCAACAGGGTAGATAAGTCACAACTCCAAAAAGTGAAAATCTGAATCAGTGTGCTCAAGTGAGCAGTATTGTTCTGTTGTCATGATTTGGGGCCCAAACGATCGTCCAAGTCTCATTATTAATAAGTTAATTATTTATTACTAGATACAAATTAGTTCGAATCCTACGTTTTGGTTGCTAGTTTTGTAGTTGTAGTGGTACTGGGTCTTTTTGATGGACAGGCTGATGTGCTATCCGCTCGAAACTCACTTATTTCGACGCTCCCAACAGAGGTTTTACTGACTTCTATGCTAGTTTTGCCGAGTAGTGTATTATCAATCAGGTAGATGTAGAAGGCTTTTTTATCTTTTCTTTTCTTCCTTATTTCGCAGTTTTAGTATTTTCAATTTCTTGTATTGATTTCTCCTCCGCCATGATGGGCTATTATTACTTATAGATCGGTATTACACAGACTTTTTTTAACCTATCATGCTACTGAATTCTACTATGTATTTATCCAATGTATTGGGGTAGACATTCACAAGGGACGATTTAAGTAGTGTTTTTGTATTGGCTGTTTAAGTGTTTTGGTGCGTGCTAACTCAGATCGTATTGTATTGTGGCTTCTGAATATTGTTCTGACTTTATGTTTTTTACATATCCTCTGTGTGTTATCAGTGAGATGATCGACACAGAGGAATATGGTTGTGTATCTGTATTTTTCTTTTTACTTATTCGTGGTGTTTATCTTTATTTTCTTCTGTATCAAGTGTTCCAGGCATCCATTGTGAATGAAGGTTTTTAGAGGTGTGTTTTATTCCTTCTACTTCTTCTTGTTCATTCTTGAAGATAGGCATTCTGTGATGTCTATGTTTACCCTGTTGGTGTGACTTGGTTTATAGTCGAGGTTTTTACTCGACTTATATTCGAGGCCTTCTTACACTACAGACACGCCTAAACGCACAATAATGAAGCTAAGTAAACGATCTGAAGAAAGTGTATCAGTAAATGCCATATTTTGTCCTAGCACGTAACAAAATACCTATCTTATATATAGCTACAACCACAGAAAACACAACTTATAGCCCACCGAAGAAAGAATTCAGAATAAAAATATAGCCAACAGTTCAGAAAACTATGAAATGTAAACACTACTCTACGAAAAAACAATTGCTATTGGAAACTTAAAGACAATAAGATAACAATTGTACAGCGGACAAATGTAATTCCGATCTAAACATGGACAAAGAGGAATACATATCAAGCAACTCTTGTTGCAAACACCTAACACAGAGAAATAGATTTATCAATTAAAAAAACCCATCAGAAATAACAGTCAAATAGCTAATAATAGACCACAGTACCAAACACTCCTGTGACCTAAATAAAACCCACAAGGAAGATTGTCACAGCTAACTTTAGAAATATACTATATATGTATCTTATAATTTCACCATTAACAGATAAGACATTCTGACATGTTAAGTCCACTTTGTAGAGAATATAAAGCAACAACGATAACCTAACAAGACAAAATGATCAACTGTGATTTATCCAAACTTTTCACTAACGTAACAATCCTTGACATACTGCAGATACTCTGCCAACAGCTTGAAAATGATAGGACTCTTACGGAACGCACCCATCATCTGACAATCTCAATGATAACAGTACTCACAACCTTCTGATTCTGCATCAACACAACCAGCATGAAAATAAATATCAACCACAAGAAGGCCTCGCCATAGGCCCACCCTTATTACCAGCACTCGCTAACCTTCTTCTACATAGAACAAGTCCCAGGTATCTGGACCATACAATCGTAATATGGCTACACATGCAAACCAGGATTCAAGAATTCACGAATCACCTGAACAGACAACATCCCGCGATACAATTAACGATGTAAATATAAGATAATAAGTTCCCATTCCTAAACACATAGCTCATGTACCACAGATAGGGATGACTACCTCAAACTTCCCTAACAGTGTAAAGACAGGCATCATAGACTGCCTGATTTCAATAAAAAAACATATTTATAATACCGAACAACCCTCATTGCCAATGAATACCAGGAACACGTGGTAAAACAAAAAATAAGGAAGATAAACATCAGGAACAAGAAGTAAGAAAAGTACAAACAGACAAACTTATTCCTCTCTATCTGTAAACAGCACAAACAAAACATTATTCAGGTGAAACAATACAATACGATCGGAATTACTATACACCAAACCACTTAGAGACCTAAACGAAAAAACAACAACAACAACATAATTTACATCATATCTTTTAGATATGAACTTCAATACAATGGAGAACCAAAGAGAATAAAATTCAGAGACTATGAGCATGACAGATGTACAAGAATCTGTAATATCGATCTATCTGCAGTAACCTATCATGTCAGAGAAGTCCATACATTAAACTGGAATAATATCAAACTTTGAATCAAGTATAGACAGTTTGATACAAACAACAACGTTCATATACTGATCATGTAATATAGATATCACACTTTAAGTCAAGTACCAACAGTGTACTACAATCACCATTTATATGGTCAGTATATACGTTGTCGAGCGTTGGTGATTGTATTACACTGTCGGTACTTGATTTAAAGTGTGATGTCTATATTATATGGTCAGTATATACGCATAGATATCACACTTTAAGTCAAGTACCGACAATGTACTACAATCACCAACGTTCGAAAACGTATATACTGACCATATAATATAGACATCACACTTTAAATCAAGTACCGACAGTGTAATACAATCTTACATTGTCGGTATTTGATTTAAAGTGTGATATCTATATTATATGGTCAGTATATACGTTGGTGATTGTATTACACTGTCGGTACTTGGTTTAAAGTGTGATAACTACATTATATGGTCAGTATATACGTTGGTGATTGTATTACACTGTCAGTACTTGGTTTAAAGTGTGATGTCTATATTATATGGTCAGTATATACGTTTTCGAGCGTTGGTGATTGTAGTACATTGTCGGTACTTGATTTAAAGTGTGATATCTATATTATATGGTCAGTATATACGTTTTCGAGCGTTGGTGGTACTTGATTTAAAGTGTGATAACTACATTATATGGTCAGTATATACGTTGGTGATTGTAGTTGGTGATTGTATTACACTGTTGGTACTTGACTTAAGTATGATATCTATGTTATATGGTCAGTATATACGTTTTCGAGCGTTGGTGATTGTATTACACTGTCGTATATACTGACCATATAATATAGATATCACACTTTAAATCAAATACCGACAATGTAATACAACCACCAACGTATATACTGACCATATAATGTAGTTATCACACTTTAAATCAAGTACCGACAGTGTAATACAATCACCAACGTTCGACAACTTATATACTAACCATATAATATAGATATCACACTTTAAATCAAATACCGACAATGTAATACAACCACCAACGTAT
>NW_013669604.1:41997-77318 GCF_000517525.1 Limulus polyphemus
AAGTACCGACAGTGTAATCCAACCACCAACGTTCGACAACGTATATACTGACCATATAATATAGATATCACACTTTAAACCAAGTACCGACAGTGTAATACAACCACCAACGTTCGACAACGTATATACTGACCATATAATATAGATATCACACTTTAAACCAAGTACCGACAGTGTAATACAACCACCAACGTTCGACAACGTATATACTGACCATATAATGTAGATATCACACTTTAAACCAAGTTCCGACAGGGTAATACAATCACCAACGTTCGACAACTTATATACTGACCATATAATGTAGATATCACACTTTAAACCAAGTACCGACAGTGTAATACAATCACCAACGTTCGACAACGTATATACTAACCATATAACATAGATATCACACTTTAAATCAAGTACCGACAGTGTAATACAATCAACAACGCTCGACAACTTATATACTAACCATATAATATAGATATCATACTTTAAGTCAAGTTCCGACAGGGTAATACAATCACCAACGTCATATAAAGTGTCGTGGCCGTATGATATAGTCCTTCGGTGGGTCAGCGGTAATCTCCGAATCCACAATGCTAAAGTCTAAGGTTTAATTCCTGCGGTTGGTGCAGATATCCCATTGTGTAGCTTTGTGGTTGACAAAAACAAAACAACTGTGATTAAAAGTTGTGTGTCCCAGCTGTAGTTGATAAAGCACCCACATGACCACTCTTAACACCAATATTCTGAAATAATTCTGACTTGGAAGTTGACACATTTTAACGTGGTTTTATAAACATGTTTTGCTTTAAAATTGCGAACATCTACGTATCACTGAACCTGTTTTAAGTTCTCCAAATTGGCCGTATTTATTGAACCTGTTTTAATACTCCAAACTGTCCGTATTCATTGAAGCTGTTTTAATACTCTAAATTGGCCGTATTCATTGAAGCTGTTTTTAAGTACTCCAAATTGGCCGTATTCATTCAACCTATTTTTAAGTACTCCAAATTGGCCGTATTCATTAAACCTGTTTTTAAGTACTCCAAGCTGGCCGTATTAATTGAACCTGTTTTAAGTACTCCAAATTCATTTAACAATTTACAAAATTAGAAATTCGTTAAAAGTCAACGACACATCTTTAGATACTAAAGATCAGTTCACTGTATAAAGGTCCGTGAATTAATATTAATTAATTTTATTAATATAATCATAAAACCGGAAATCTTAATAAAAACATCTTTCTGATGCTAACACAATCGCCCCCCCCCCCAGCGCCACAGCGGTATGTCTGCGGACTTACAAAGCTAGAATCCGGGTTTCGTTACCCGTGGTGGGCAGAGCACAGATAGCCCATTGTGTAGCTTTGGGCTTAATTACAAACAAGCTAACACAATCATATGCGTGTGCTATTTTAAGAAAACAAGGTATACTGAGGGTTTTACGCTCTTGTAACATCTTTCGACTTTTACTTTACGTCGTTCAAAAGAGTAAGATGAACTTATTATAAGGCAAGGCTTAGGCTAACGAGGTTTAAATTATGACGATATCTAATATTGAGAGGCAAGTGTGTAAAGGACGTTTTATACATTTTTGTTCCCTCCAAACACTTTAATATAATAGGGTGTGATAGTTTATAATTAATATAACTTAATGAACAAATGAAGGTCATTAAACTCGCAAAACGTAAACAAAAATTGTGAGGTGAATAAAGCGTTGTTTAGATCTCAAATTACTTATATATACAGAGAAACTTGTATCTAAACTCCAGCGAAATTGGCCAGTTTTCATTTTATATTACCGAGGTTGCAGTCTCTCTCTCCTACAAAACATTTTGTGTGTGTGTGTGTGATAAAAATAACCGTTCACAATCGGTAAGGTTATATTGTATCATATTGAATAATTAGATGGTTTTGTTTCTCACAAAACTCCGTGTGAAGAACTAACTAAAAACTAGATGAAATTATCCAATTCCTATTTAGCATGTATATAAAAACCCAGCAGTAATTAGTAGGAGTAACAGCAGTAATAATGGCTGGAGACGGCTTGACGGCTGTTATATTAAAGTTTTTCTTCATTACCCATTCAAGCCGTCTCCAGCCATTATTAGTCTCAAAGTGGGTTCCTCGTCATCGAATTTTAACAGCAGTAATGTTGTTTAAATTTTGTGTGTGACTCATGTGTTATTAAGGAACCTACTGAATGGCCTGAACATTAATTTTATCTTGTTGTTTCTTTAATTAAATATATAATTATGTATACACATGTTTTGTCCGAATGTTTGAGATGGTTAACGTAGCAGCCGTTCATTCAAGTCTGTGTCTTTCACTTGTCAATCTTAACATTACGTTCTACAAACGTCTGGCATACTGACCTTCACCTAATGCGTTTACTTAACTTGACTTTGAAACGTAGATACCGACGGAACTGATGATGGTTCATCACTCACTAGGGGGCGCCCTTTTATTGACATAAGGAGGAAGGGCTGAAACCGAATGCCTCATCTTGTCTTTTTTTTTCCTTTTCTTGAGAGAAAAAACCCAACAATAACAAAGAAGACTTTATTCATTTTTTTTACTGCTGTGAGAACTGGTTGTTATAACATACGTTAAAATGTTTAATAAACTAATACTATTCTTGATCTTAGTGTAATATTTACTAGACATTTTTTTTACTGCTGTGAGAACTGGTTGTTATAACATACGTTAAAATGTTTAATAAACTAATACTATTCTTGATCTTAGTGTAATATTTACTAGACATTTTTTTTACTGCTGTGAGAACTGGTTGTTATAACATACGTTAAAATGTTTAATAAACTAATACTATTATTGATCTTAGTGTAATATTTACTAGACATTTTTTTTCATTCGTCTATTTAATTTCTGACATAAAAATTCATCACACCAATCTAATAGTATTAAAAGTATTCTGTTACAATTAATTGGCCCTTTTCTTGTCTTTCGGCAAAAAAATGCCCGTCACATGGATCGAACCTTGAATTTTAGCGTTATAAGTCTTCGGCTAATCACTGAGCCACCAGTAACCTTGTTTTCAATGGAAAGTAAAAAAACATCTCTTTCAAAATCTATCTATATCTAAGGTATTGGAGAAACAAGAATTTGATTTTCTAGAAATATATAGTAATCCTCAACGTTTATAAAAGTATGTTTGATTTTAATCTATAAAAGCTTAATCTGTTCCTACGTTGTGTCGAAACCTATTTTAAAAATAAAGCATATAATAATTAAATATGTATTGTTGTCTACAGTATTAAGATATATATATATATACATAGCTGTTGAGTCTAAGTACTAAATATGTACATATTTAATAATCAGACTCAACAGCTATATATATATATCTTAATACTGTCGACAGCACGTACATATTTAATAATCAGACTCAACAGCTATATATATATGTATATATATATATCTTAATACTGTAGACAGCATGTACATGCTGTCTACAGTATTAAGATATATATATATACATATATATATAGCTGTTGAGTCTGATTATTAAATATATGCGCGCTGTCTACAGTATTAAGATATATATATATATAGCTGTTGAGTCTGATTATTATTCGACTTTTTTCGACCGAAATGTGTGAAAAAAAGTATAATGTTGCACAACTTACTGATATTCTGGCTTTAGAGATCTCGGGTTTTTTTCACCTGAACGACAGATATTTTATGTACACAGCGGATTAAACGACCAGACACGAAACCTCTATGGTTGAGGCATAACCTTATAATATGTTGGACTCCGGACCAAAAGGAAGTCTCCGGTTGGCAGCACCTACAGCTTGGCAAAGGATACTTTTAACCGAATAGCAGAATTGACTGTTGCTCCTATAGTGCACCAACAACTGAAAGTGCAAAACTTGTGTAGCAGCGTCACGTTTGGAACCAGAGATTCTAGGTTACATAGTCCGATATGCTAACCATCAGGCCATGCTCGGACCTCAGGGGATGATGTAAAGTGTCTTAATTAGCTTGAACGTTTGTGTGACGTTGGTTGTTTAAATTTTTACATCGATTTTAGGTTTTCAAATTTTTAATTAAACCTTTTTACTCTGATAAGAACTAAAATCAGAAACATACAAAACAAAACGGGCGAAGATTGTACCTTTATCTTAACGTGACGTTTACGTTTAGCAACATAGGAATCAGCCAATTGACATACAGATTAACATTTAACCACCCAATCATTCATCTCTTCACAAAATAACGGAATTAATCGAGAAACCTGACGAAAAACAAAACCTAAAACAAACTGAACTTCGTGGTATATATTTAGGTGGTGTTCAGAAACAAAACTCTTTCTTCGGTGATTAAAAGTGAACGAGAAAGATGAATTTGGGTGAAATAAGATAGTGCAAACAGCGGAAGAAAAATGCATTAAATGTGCACGATGTTTTAAGGAGAAGTATACTTATATTCAGGAAGATGGAGTGCAGCCAATGGATGAAATTCAAGGAGTAGTGGATCTTTTTTCAAGAAGACGAAATGCAGGCCAATGGAGGACATTTCTGTTATTTGGTGACAATAACATTTTTCCCATTCAAAATCAGTGTAGAAGGGTCTGTTATATTTCTTTAAATGGATATGCTTATTAACTGGGTGCATGGCGTCAATTTAAGTTTTAAAAAATCTGGGAAGAATTAAAGTACTTCAAGACATGCGCGAAAATATTTTCACTAGAAGAAGTGCTAAGTCATGATTAGGAAAAGGGAATTATTTGTTTGTAGAAATTCGCGCAAAGCTACTCGAAGTCTACCTGTGTTAGTCGTCCCTAATTTAGTAATGTTTGTTTGTTTTGTGGTTAAGCACAAAGCTACACAAAGGGCTATCTGTGCTCTGCCCACAAATGTGGAGTTGACAGACTAGAGGAAAAGCAACTAGTCAACACCACCTACCGCCAACTCTTGAGCTACTCTTTTACCAACGAAAAGTGGGATTGGCCGTAACTTATAACGTCCCCATGGCTGAAAGGGTGAGTATATTCTGTAACGGGATTTGAACTCGTTATCCGCAGATTGCGAGTCGAGTACCCTAACCATCAGGCAAAATAAAAAAAAACAACAGAATTTAAAAAATCAATTTTCATAATGAAACGTGACGCTTATAGGGGAGGTGGAAGTATAGTGTGAGGGGAGAAAAAAGAAGTGGTGCATGTACTGACTTCTCACCCTGAGGAATGATATACCATATTACACATTATAGGATAACATCCAACAATCCTATATGCTGTATTATTAACCTAGTGCAACTAGTTAATGTGGTCGACACACTCTTTGAAGAAAAGGGAGTGACAAAAACTAGTGTCCTGCACGCTCACTGGACTTCAGTCTCATAGAAAATGTATGAAGTACTCTTTGGAGACGCGCCACATTCCACCAAGTGACTCCAGATATATAATAAAGATGCCCTGAAAGCAGTTCTTTCAGAGGAGTGGTCGAGGATATCTCAGGACCTCACCAACTTCCTGATTTTAAGTATGCAACATCGTGCCCACACTTAATACAGAAGTAAAAATGTCATGAACTACAAACATGTAAAACCACTTCTACCGAATGTTCATTCATGGCAGGCGTAATCACCAATCAATTAATTTTTTTAGATCAAATTACCAGTCATCAGATGTTTGACTTGCATAAACTGAGAGGAAGGGGGCGATTTTAAAACACTGTTATAAAATATTATAAATTCCAATTCTCTTTCATTTGTTTTGCTCAGCTTAATCGTAGTAAAACGTAATGAAAAACAAAGGCCTCTTCTTTGTTATTTTCAACCTGAAGAACACTTTATGTAACACATGAGCTAACCAGCCATAAACCCTACTAATAAATTATTAACAAAACCAAGTTTACTTTCGAGAAAATCCCCGTCACACTAAATATGCTCGCCCTTTCAGCCATGGGGGCGTTATAACGTTACGGTCAATCCTACTATTCGTTGGTAAGAGAGTAGCCGAAGAGTTGACGGTGGTGATGACTAGCTGCCTTCCCTCTAGTCTTACACTGCTAAATTAGGGACGGCTAGCGCAGATAGCCCTCGTGTAGCTTTGCGCGAAATTAAAAAACAAACAAACAAACAAACTTTCGACAAATAAATAAACTTTATTTTTTATTTCATACAATAACATTGTGAGATAGCAAATTCTGTTTTTTTTATGATTATGGTTGTGTTAATCGTTCATTTATTATTTTTTTCTATCGTTTAGTTTATATACGACTTTTTACTTGCATTAAAGCGCTAACTCACCTTCTACGTAATCATTTGTATGTTGAGTAAATATGTGTGTATGATGAAACTGACACCAGCTTCCATAGCGGTGACGTACAGATACTATTAATGTAGCAGAAGAGTATGTAAATTTATTATCACATGAGGTTGTACTCTCGTGATCTACTCTGTGAATAAATAACCTGCTAGAAGCTTCACTGTGAGGGAGAGATAGTTATTGCTGTTTGTCACTTGATATTGAAAGGTATTGTTTGAATGTTGTATTTGCTGTATTTTATTTTGGAATTAGTTTTTTTTTCTTTCTGATTCCATTATTATTGATTTATTAATATCTATGATAAACTGTTTATTAATATTGGTATGAAGTCCTCGCCAGGCGTTTGTTTATTAACTGTGTTGAATTTATTTCTAAGTGTTGTTATTGTGTGTTTTTGTTGTTGAACCGTGATTGTAGCAGTGTGTTCATTTTAGACCGTTACAAAATATTTCTTGTAATACTTTGATATCCTGGTTATGCGTTACACAGCATCTTCTCTAGAACATTCTGAACATTTAGACCAAATAGCGCCCTCTAGTGTCCAAACAAACTGTAATATAAATCTGACAAATATCTAACGCATTAATTGACTCAGAATAATTAGAATTTTTACCAGTGCGTGAGAGTATCGGTGTTGTCGAAATTTGACTCTCTCTTCATCGTTTCACAGACTTTCAGTTTCTCTATTTAATCTTGTATAATATCTGTAATATAGCATTTGGAAATGAATTAAACCAACCATGTTGGGTTTCAATTACCCAGAATTCAGTGGAATGACTCATCTAATTATGCGGTCAGTTGTAGTATGTGCATAAGCTTCGTCGGTGATTATTTGCATCAGTTTTTGCTCTATAGGTGGCACGATTAAACTATTATTTCAGTAACCATACAGCGTGGACGTATTTACGATACACAACTCTGCCCAATAACATCACGGACAACCGATCGAACCAACTTTGTAGGATATAAAGGCGGTAATAAATATCTCCCGCTTTATTAACCCCTTTTTTTTTCATAACGGATGTTATGAAAGGCTGAAAATATGGTAAAAAGAAAAGATTTGTAAATATAAACCTTTATTTAGTTCATTGTTTCGTCAACTAGCACGTGGGCTTAGCTGCATTTTCTTAAAACCAGATAACAATACACATAGTGCTGATTAACCTAATTGTAGTTCATATATCCTTGTTTTCTGCATCGTGAATACATATAATAATAACGTAAAACTATAGACACTTTAATATAGTTGTTACACCGTAAATACATATATAATAATAACGTAAAACTATAGACACTTTAATATAGTTGTTACACCATAAGTACATATAATAATAACGTAAAATTATAAACACTTTAATATAGTTGTTACACCGTAAGTACATATAATAATAACGTAAAACTATAGACACTTTAATATAGTTGTTACACCATAAGTACATATAATAATAACGTAAAACTATATACACTTTAATATAGTTGTTACACCGTAAATACATATATAATAATAACGTAAAATTATAAACACTTTAATATAGTTGTTACACCATAAGTACATATAATAATAACGTAAAACTATAGACACTTTAATATAGTTGTTACACCGTAAATACATATATAATAATAACGTAAAATTATAAACACTTTAATATAGTTGTTACACCGTAATACATATAATAATAACGTAAAACTATAGACACTTTTATATAGTTGTTACACCATAAGTACATATAATAATAACGTAAAACTATAGACACTTTAATATAGTTGTTACACCATAAGTACATATAATAATAACGTAAAATTATAGACACTTTAATATAGTTGTTACACCATAAGTACATATAATAATAACGTAAAACTATAGACACTTTAATATAGTTGTTACACCGTAACTACATATAATAATAACGTAAAATTATAGACACTTTAATATAGTTGTTACACCATAAATACATATAATAATAACGTAAAATTATATACACTTTAATATAGTTGTTACACCGTAAATACATATCATAATAACGTAAAGTTGTAGACACTTTAATATAGTTGTTACACCGTAACTACATATAATAATAACGTAAAACTATAGACACTTTGCTATGCTTAAGTTGTTACAACGGAACTTATATCATCGTAACGTAGATAGAAAACACTTTTCTATACCTTAAGGTCCCAAGTGGCTCAGCGGTAAGTCTTTGGGCTTATACCGATAAAGACTGGGTTTCGATACCTGTAGTGAGCACAAATTTTCTATTGTGTAACTTTGTGCTTAGCTATACACAAACAAACAAATTATGCTTTAATTGTTATAACAGGAGTAATATTATGATAATGTATTTATAGACACTTTACTACAGTTTAGTTGTTATGATGGGAGTAACATCGTGATATCGTAGTTAGAAACACTTTACTACAGTTTAGTTATTCTAAGGGGAGTAACATCGTGATATCATAGTTACAAACACTTTACTACAGTTTAGTTGTTATGACGGGAGTAACATCGTGATATCGTAGTTAGAAACACTTTACTACAGTTTAGTTGTTATGACGGAGTAACATCATGATATCGTAGTTACAAACATTTTACTAAACTGTAGTTGTTATAACACGAATATAATACTTTAGTTTTTATGTTTTGAATAAAATGCAATTTCAAAAAAATCACATAAAAAACTGGATAAAACCTGTTAAAAACGGTAGTTTTATTTCAGTTATGATTTACCAACTTTCTAAATCTTACTTATACCAAAAACTATTTATACTTAATGTATTTGATTCGATATTCCAGAGAAAACCAGATAATTTTGGAAATGACTCTGAACTATTTCCTATCCATAAAGTAATTTACCGAGTGCTAGGCGTAGCCTAATGATTAGTGTGCTCGGCTGTGGATCCGACGGTTCGTGGTTCGCGTACCACCGCCATAAAAAAATTGGGCTCTTCATCTTGGGGTCGTGCATGAGTTATAAAAGTGACGATAAAATCTCACTATTCGATTAAAGAAGCCCAAGAGATGGCGGTTTTCGGCTAGTTTCTCGGTTCAAAAATTAAGAACTGATAACACAGTTGCTTTACGTGAATATCCGAAACAAACAAGTAATCAACCGAACGCTTTAATTAAAAAAAACAACAACTGAAACATGTCGTTATGTAGTATGTTGTTATGTAGCTGTAGAAGTAAGGAAAAAGTTTAACGCTGATTTCTATAAAATCGATTTTTCTTTTCATCAAATGAAAAACTCGAGAGTCATGCGTAGGAATCCCACACCTCTTCATCTTGCGTGTTTTCTGTATTACTTCTTCTCCTTTCCTAATCCTCTTACTATTGAGCAACTCGCGTGGTTCGACCCCTCACAGTCCTGCTTTTCTCAATAAAATATTACCGGTACTGACAGTTTACAGTGGAAACTCGTTCATGTCACGTGGACATTCTTAGCCTTCTACCTGAAAAAGTTATTATTATTTTTTAATGTGGTTTGTCAGTCTGGATCTGATGCTTTATTTTTTACATGTGATCTGGATCTAACGCTTTGTTTTTTACTGTAGTTGTTTCTAACACTATGTTTTTGCATGTGGTCTGTCAGTCTGGATCTAATGCTTTGTTTTTACATGTGATCTGGATCTAATGCTTTGTTTTTTACACGTGGTTTGGATCTAACGCTTTGTTTTTTTTTACTGTAGTTGTTTCTAACACCACTATTTTTTACATGTGGTCTGTCAGTGTGGATCTAACACTTTATTTTGTACAGCTGGTCTCACAGTTTCTATAAACACCCGAGGCTGTGCAGTTTATAACAAGGGTTGTCAACACTTGTAAATATTCGGTTATCCGAAATTACCTTTCGAACGAAATTGGAGCTGCAACATTTTGAAGAAATATTGCAAGTAACTTATGCGCCACATTAACTTACATTAAGACGTTTACAAAATACGATAATAAAGATTTTCACCAATACCACTAATGTATAAATTAGAAAATAGGATGCATTCGTTAATTTGGCCGCTGATAAGTAACAGCCGAGGCAGATGTTAGATTCGCTTTCGGAAAGTGGGTTTTCCTTTATTAGGGAAAGTTCTGAAAGCTCTAGGATTATTGGGTTTCTTTCCTGGTGCTAACCTATTTCTGTTGATCCAGCGTGTTCTGGAATATCACGAGTATATATATATATATATATTTATTTATATATATACTTGCCTGTGTGATGTACATATACATGTAATCTTGAAATATCGTAAGAGTAGCGCGCGGACTTGTAACAGTTTATTTTTGTCTGTTCTTTTTTCTTTTTTTAACTGCCAAGGAACAGAGAACGCGCGTGAAGAACAACAATCTTGGAAGGACGTGCATGGCAGAGGTAATCCAATAAATATATTCCTACACCTGATCGTACAGGAACTATACTCGAGCAGTGCAGGAAGTCTCAACAAACACGCAACAGATCTTCCTACATGTTAAAACAATCACAACACTAAAGACAGTTCATAGAATTAGCACGGATGGCTGACTTCCAGTTGCATTGAAAATTTCCATCCATCATCTGTCTATCTATCTATTTATCTATCTATTTTACGCATGATGTGCTCCAGACAGCAAGTATTTTCTCAAATTCAAAGGTGTTACTGGTTTGAGCTTCTCGGTTTCATGAGAGGGGGAAAAAAACAATAATAATCGATATTCAGAATTATACAACGTTTACAAGATTAATGCATCGTAGTCGTATTAATATTACTACGGGGGTAAATCGTTAAGAAACCATAGTTGAGAAAAACAAATAACCAGAAGTTTATTAACTGAAAATGTTTGATTTTCTGTTTGAAATTACAACGGAACTTTACACGAGCTTAACTTAGCTTCTCAGCGTAAGTTTGTTTAATTAAAGAATCCCATTTACAGCCATAAGCATTGAAACACTTCAACTTCAGAATAACACAAATATATATATTCATCAACTTGTCTGTGGATCCAAGACGTCTTTGGTTACAAGGCCCATGGTAACGTACGATGGTACAATACTTTTTTGGTCACAGGTCCCCTAGTAACATACGTGAGTCTAAGACTTTTTCGGTTACAAGGCCCGTAGTAACATACGTAGGTCCAAGACTTCCTTTAATACAAGGCTCCCAGTAATACACGTGGGTCCAACACTTTTGTCGTTACCAGGCCCCTAGTAACATACGTGAGCCCAATACTTTTTTGTTTACAGGGCCCCTAGTGACAGAAATAATGTAGATAGAAACGCCTTAAACGTTTATCCTACAAATACCGCTTGAGTTCTCTATATAATTTTTCATAGAAAACTAATGTTTTCACATAGGTTTGTGATCAGTTCTTTATACCGAGTACTGTGTGATGTAATATACGAATTTCACCGGTAGGCTAGAGTAATTTTGAAATCATTGTTTTTTGCATGAATAATAATCAACTTTTCACAGGATTTACGAGACAGGTGTTTTTTATTTTAACTTATCCAGAATAATGATGTCCACATCTTCAAAAATAGCGTAAGGTACTTTTTATTTTTTCACTGCTCTGGAAATAAATGATCATAAACAGAATAGTGAAATATACATAATTAATCAAATGAATTCTCACTAATGATCTTTGTATTATGTAATTGCGTGTTTTCATTCTGGAACCCCTTTTGTGAGGTGAACACCTCAAGTTCTCCATTTGTTAGACAACTAAGAACCAACAAAAAATAACTAACATTCTAGAAATTAATTTTAGTATATTAATTCAGTTTTATAGAAGTAGCTTGCCCCCCTCAGTGGTAAGATTGTTGGCTTACGACGCTAAAAATCGGGTTTCGATATCCGTGATGGGCAGATAGCCCACCGTGTAGCTTTGTGCTCAACTACAAACCAAATAGACGTTATCATATTATTCAACAACTATTGTGTACAGAGTTACGGCCCGTTTTTGTGTTTGGAGAACATTAACACCAGTTAAGAACGCAGAAGTGAAATATTTCGTTGGTTTACTACCTTATTCTTAAGCTATCATTGTTTGTTATGTGAACGGACTGGAACCCAAGCTGAAAATTTCCCGATTGACAGCTATGCAGAGGGATTGTAGCGTATTCTAGGAGTCGTACGAATAGCCGCTTTGCATCAAGATTTTCGGCATTCGGGAAGCGAAAAATCAATGGAGGACAGGATCTCCGTGTCCTTATAGCTGGCGGCGGCCACTTTACGATATGCTAATAACACTTTTTATGTGCAGTTCAAAAAAGAAAATTGTGAATAAATCACATACACCTAAAACTGAACATAGAACGCGCTTAAAGTCGGAAACTGAAATTCAAATCTTATAGTATTATTTTATACTTTGAAGTAGCTGTAGTGGTAGACTTGTATTACATATTCAAGCAAGCCTACGCAGGAGAAATCTGTGCTAGTCGGCCATATATTTCAACTGATAGACTATAGGGAAGGCAGCTACTTAATAGCACCTACCGCCAACTCTTGAATTAGTGGGATTTAACTATCAAATCGGATCCACAGCCTCAAAGTGCAAGCAGGGTTATGGAGTTGTGGAGCCTCAGATTTACAGTTCGACACACTAACCACAAGACCACGTTCGGCTCAATCTGAAGAAGAGTTTGAGCTTTTATTCGATTAAGGTAAGAAAATAAAGATGGAAATTGTCAATGTGACCACTTAGGTGAAACGACCCCTAAGCCTCAGGTGTAGCCGCTGTCCTCAATTTTTAAGAGCTGACCACAAGAAGGGAAACCAATTAGTAGCATCTGTCGTCACAAGGGATTTCTGTGGTCTCTGAACCACGGGATAGACTGCTACTTTTATAATGTGCTCGAAGCTGCAGCTGCGGAGCGTATTCAGCAGCATTTTGGCTCAAACCTTGGACCCTATGATCTGCAACTCTTCGCACTAACTATTAAGCTATGCCTAACCCAAAATTAATAGAGTGTAGCATACACGATAAGATTTGGAAACCACAGCCAAAAATACCATGGTATATTTTTATGTATGGAAAATAAAAGTATTTGTATTTTGTATTTATCTATAATAATTAACTCCAAGAGGAAAGAACCTAGAAACCTGAAATTTTGCACCCATACTAAGTGGACCCTGAGGGTCTGAAAAAGGATAATAAGATGCAACAGCGCTCTTGAAGTGTAAGTCGACAAGATCATGTCAGAAATATTTTGAGGCATCTCAAGGAAATAATGAAGATTACTAGTCCAAACACCTTCATCTCTAAGAAATATTTGCCAAGACATGGCAAAGGAAGCAATGCAAGGATTCGTCTCTCTTGTTCCACCCATCGTACCAGATCTCCCCCCCCCAAAGTTGACTCCTAGTGGTTCTACTTTAACAACAATGGACCACTTTATACATTCATTGCTAAACAACACGATATAAAAGCCATTGTTGGAAAGCATTGTTACCAAAATGTACTCCCTTTTCTATATATTAGAAGTTGTTATATAAGGAACCACTTCTTTTCTGTGTAGTTTTTCGCTAGATTGCCTCATTAAAAAGATGCGCACGCGCATGAGAGTACGTACGTGAAAAAGATAAGTAACAATACTCAGGTGTATAATGGTAGAAGATCTTTATGTTATGATGGCAGTTTCAACATAACCATTCAATTCAGCCGACAAGTCTTCCTCTGTATAACCAGTAGTCAAGAATCGTGACTTTTTAGTCAGGATTTAAAGCTCCAAGTGAACCCAAGGTGTGAGAGGTAAGAAGTTCATACAGTTACGACTAGTCAGGTCAATATACAGCCTTTACCTGGAAAAGCTTGTTTCAATACAAGTGTAGCACATGTGCTATGTCTTACGGCGAATGCACTCTCCATTATGGCGTCAGAACACGTTTGTTCCAAGAGCTAGTGGCTATGATATCGTCATAGCTTCATGTGGAATAATATATGTATAGGTACCTTGGCCCGATCCCTGACCATGCCAACCTGTATCTAGGCAATTGTCAATGGAACAGCACAATAGTCTTCAAATATATTCTGACTGTCATAGAGACAAAACCTGGACTTAATGGAGAAAAGTGGGTAGAACTGGAACGACAATCTTATATTCAAAGCTGAGATTATGTTAATTAGTTTACAAGCAGTGACAAAACCTTCTAACCTTAAAGTTTCTTAACCTGCCTGTTCACGAAACTAACCTGCCTTGTTTCACAAATTAAACATAATCTGAAAAATAAGCGAAATCATGCCTGACTTCGCAAATTATTCCAGAGTTAGGTTTGGGTAGTCAAAAATTATGCTGAATGTAGTGAATACATAGTTAGTATATAATGACTACCTTGGTCAGATATAAAATCAGGATAAAACATTAATTGTAAGTTTGTTCAAAAAATTTATACAAGCAAATATCTGCCCATATTCATCACAAAACTTAACCAATGCTCGGAAAGCAATGATTGCAAAATATTTTCAACATGTTGGTTTGTAAGACTTCTCAGTCATCCTCAGCAGTATAGACCAACCTTGGAGTTGTATCTAATAATTTTAGCTGTGGGTCTAGTGTGTTTTGTATGGTTTTCTCCACAGGAATTCTGATGATGATCAACTAGATGGATCATTTGAAAACACTAGACCAACTTCTCATTGCCAAATATCACTCAATAGCTCAAAAAGTAAGGCTATAATGCCTTTTCAGTTGTCAGTTTTTCAATGAACAAAATATTTTAACTAGACAATAATTGATTGGTTATCACATGACATAAACATCCAACTGCATCACTATTCAATAGCTTGAAAAGCAAGAAATGTCACTTTCTTTTGACCACTGATTTTCCACTTAAGTGATCAACTCAACTTTTGGTCAAGCAGTTAATCCATGAGAAGGATACTATTGGCATCTCAGCTAATCATCAGAACAGCACCATTAGAATTCCACTGGCACTTCCTCATCCGACTCGTCTCGAACACCCATATATATACTACCATTTTCTTCCTATTCATTAACTGAGACTAGAGTACAAGGTTAACTTGCTTATCTTCCTCTGATTAATTGAGCAATCAGTTCTCGAGAGGTTTGTCAATGAGATGTAGAGTTTAAGCTTGTTAAGGTGTTCAACTCATATACCCATGTCATGCAGCTCCAGCTTGTTAAAGTGTTAAACCCACATACACATGTATTGCAGCTCCTATATTTTGCAGTTCACTTCATTGTGTGTTTTCAAGGCAAAATACAGATTAGTCCAGGCAGAACAAAATTGTCTACATGCTTTAGGTATGTATTACTACCATACCCAGTTATCAGACTTGAACTTTAATCACACTACTGTTTGTCATAGCCCCTCTTTTGATGCACAGACTCGTTACCTATTTGCTGATACACAAATTCATGACATCAACTACTGCAGAATATAGTAATTCCTATGAACATTGCAGAAAATCTGCATCAGGTAGAGGACCATACATCAGATCCATTTGGAGCTATACTTCTCATCCAAATATCAGGAGATTCTTCAAATAACTAGTTGACTGCTGCTCAGTTGTGATATGCCATGATGATGAATAGCAGGGACTCATTCCAATTAGTTTTGTCGGGTTTAACAAACTTAGCAAGCATAAACTTGACAATTGGTTTGGTCCCTTCAGTCAAACAGGATTACAATGTGAAGTGTATGTTTTCATTACTGGCTCTTGAAGTCAGGAATGACACAAAATGATATCAGTTATTTTGTGATAGTCTGCATTAATGTGTCAACTAATGAATAAGTTTCAGCTTACTTGGTGAATTAATTCATAATGACCGGCAATACTGATTACCTTTCTCAATTTTAGGCACAAGACTGCTATATCCAGAGTGATTCATTTAAGAGTGGAACTGATCACTTTCTATCGAAGTTTTCCATGACATGATCATCATTTCCTCTGAGTAGTGCACATGGTTCAATTTTATATCATTCCTCCACATTTTCCAATAAACCTATTTCCACACATTCACTACAGTGGCTGAGACTCCATTCAAATGTAAAGTATAAAGTAATTCCTGTCTTAGTGTTCTGGGAACGACTAGTTGCATAATCGGTTGGAAACCAAGTATCAGTGGTGCAAAGAAATGTTAAAACATATCATACTGCATTCATATTTGACCATAGAAGTGCTAGATATTACTGTTGCATCCTCAGTAACATGGTTACCAGTTTGTGATGGGTGTGTGCTACTTGCTACATAACAAGCTAGTTCTGGATCCTTCAGTTGCTTTTCCAAAGTTATCATACTGCATTCATATTTGACCATAGAAGTGCTAGATATTACTGTTGCATCCTCAGTAACATGTTTGCCAGTTTGTGATGGGTGTGTGCTACTTGCTACATAACAAGCTAGTTCTGGATCCTTCAGTTGCTTTTTCCAAAGTTCCTCATTGATGATTCACGGTATTCATCCAAATATAGACTTGAAACTGTTGTATGGTAAGTTGCCACTGCTACTGCAACATCTTTGACTGTTGCATGTTGTCCAGAATTTATTTGAAATTCAGTGAAAAGACATGATCTCATTGGATGTCAAGATAATCCTTCAGCGTTTGCATGCTATTGACGCAGTTTGTGTTGTACAACAAAGTTGTAATCTTGCAGCTTGGTATTTAGCGTTCAAGTCTAATTTTCCATATTTTTTAAAGTTAATTGGTCATTTCAGCGATGTATAAGATATTCTAATGGTAAATTCCCTATCATAACAAGTAGTGGGGGAAATGTTTGACAAGCACTACACTCAAGCAATCTTTTCTTTGTCCATCTGTATCGACAGTCAGGAGTAACTGGTGTACGATCTGTATATGCGACTACTTGCTCCATAGCATCCTGTATCCAGGACAACACTGCTCCAATTCCAGTATTAATGGTCTCTGTATCCAGGATAAATGGACAGTCTAGGCAAGATGCCAGCCACGTATGAGATATCTGCCATATTGCAGCCATCTCTGTGTGCAAGTTCTATAAGCTTCTCAGAAGTAGCGCAGCCATCTCTGTGTGCAAGTTCTATAAGCTTCTCAGAAGTAGCGTGTGCATTACTCAGTTCTTCCCGAGTGCTGGAAGTAGACTGGTGTCTACTTTCACCATCCAGTTTGATTTACCACTAGTCAGAAGCCAGGTGTAATATACCGAATCCACAGGCTCCTTTCAAGACATCCAGACATTCAACTGTGTGTGTTATTAAAACGCGTTGTACGTCACTGCATTCATCCATACAACATCCATACAGATTTAAAGTCATAGTTTATACTGCTTCTGGTTTCTTCTTTTGTTCCAGGGTACAACTTAATATGACCATTTCAAACTTTGTTGTTACAGAAACTGCCTCCATGAAAGACGAAATATCCCTCAGTCATTTGATCAAGTTAATCAAACCTTGTTGTTACTGAAACTGACCCCACGAGGAACGAAATGTCCCTCAGTCGTTTGATAAAGCTGATCAAATTTTGTTTTTACAGAAACTGCCTCCATGAGGGACGAAATATCCCTCATTCATTTGTGGTGCTGCATGGATTCGTTAAGGAACCTTTCAGTAAATTTGTGAATGAGTATTTCTTTGCGATATTCTCATGTCTCCTTGAATAATCTGTGTAAGTTGGGCAAAGTTCTCTTGGGGTCCTCACCTTTGAGCTCTGAACTTGGCACTAGGGATTACTCGGTTCTTCACAGAATCGGGTGTGGGCGCCAACTCATTGACAACTGTGCTCCAGATGTCGGGTCGAGTCTTATCCTAATGCTCTAAGGCATTAAGTACTGAACTTTTTGCTTGAAATATTTGATGAAAAATCCTGGGTGTTACCAGCTACATGTAGAAACTGTATGGAAACATAGAAAAAATCGTACGAGCGTATCAGTTAAATGTATTCAGTAATAGCTATTAATGGATGAAATATGATGACATTAAATCATCACACCTGCAACACTCATAATAAAAACTGCTTCAACAGCTCTAAAGGTTCTTTGTAATTATTTAAACTTTAGTTTCAAATAGATTGTTACAATAACACCTTTAACAGCTCCATCTCTAAAACATTCGAAAAATATGATAGGTAACACAATAAAAATTGAGAAGTTAACAGCATAAAATGTGACAGAATAACACCATAAAAATGACAGGGTAATATATTTTACCATAAAAGGTGAGAGGTTACCATTATAAGAATGACAGACTAGCAATAAAAGTAAAAGGGTATCATAATAAAGGTGACATTGAATACCCTAAGGTTATAGGGTTACACCATAAAAGGTGATATGATAACGCCATAAAAGGTAACAGGATTACACCGTAAAAAAGTGATATGGTAACACCATAAAAGATAAGTGGGTGACACTATAAAATGTAACAGGTTTACACCATAAAAGGTGATATGATAACACCATAAAAAGTGACAGGATAGCATTATATCCTTATGAAGTGAGTAATATTACTTAGAAACCAAGTTTGAAGTTCCAGAGAACAAGGCGATGCCCAAATCCCACAGTCAACATAAAAGTAATTTTGATTACAATGTCGAAATAAAGATAGCAAATTAAATTCAAATATTCAGTTTTTGTGATGATTTGAATTACATGGATTAGTCCGTGAGTGACAGATATGTGTCTTAAAAACACGTAGATCTAATTTGTAGGATAATTGGAGACGTAAATTACGTCAAAGCAAACAATACACGAATTTTGTTCCTTCTCACCTGAAGACTGACAACCAGATAATACTAAGAACTAAACTAACACACAGACATTGATTTGGTCCATGATTAACATGCACATACAATTATTAACCAACAATAAACATAGCTAAGTTTTCTAATTGACTACAAAAGACAGTCAGATATTGTTAATAATATGTAAGTGCCCACAAATATTGTTCTTAACCCAAAACAAACAATCAAATACTAACTACAATGTCACAGAACTACGGTTTTTACCTCACACGGGAAACTCAGATATTGTTAATAACCTCTAAGTGTCCATAGGTACTGCCTACAGCTGACAATGGAAACTCAGATATTGTTAATAACCTCTAAGTGTCCATGGGTACTGCCTACAGCTGACAATGGAAACTCAGATATTATTAATAACCTCTAAGTGTCCATAGGTACTGCCTACAGCTGACAAATGAAACTAAGATATTGTTAATAATCTATAAGTGTCAACAGGTACTGTCTATAACTGACAAATGAAACTAAGATATTGTTAATAGTCTCTAAGTGTCCACAGTTACTGTCTGTAACTGACAAATGAAACTCATATATTGTTAATAGTCTCTAAGTGTCAACAGGTACTGTCTGTAACTGACAACTGAAACTCATATATTGTTAATAGTCTCTAAGTGTCAACAGGTGCTGTCTGTAACTGATGATTAAAATTCAGATGCTGTTTCTTAGAAATATTGTTCAGAACATAAACGCTTGTTTTATTAATTTAAATGTTAGTAGACGATTAAGAGGTGGAATTATTATAACCACATTTTATTTTTTAAAGCTTGTGATCTGGTTCTCATTTAAAACAAAGACTGTATTATCATACATGTTTGTGTACGTGTATTAAACGAATTAAATGCGTTTAGAAAAGCCTTTCCTCGAATGTTGCAATGTTTACACCTTACTACATATAGACAGTTTTCAGCTGTGGTGTAAATCACCGTGTGTTATAACATTTTGAGGCTTTTTTATGTCATATTTAACACTTGATGAATCATATCGTGATAAGCACAATTGTCTCATCTGAAATTTGACTTCACTGACGTATACTTTCATAAATCTGAAAGCGTGTTTGTTTTATAAGTTATTTTTTTATATAAGGACAGCCTGTTTTCTCGTGAAACGAGGTGTATCTTTAAGTTTTTTACTTGTTGGTAAAACAAGTATACAGTTGCCCAAAAGGAGAAAGAAGCGATAAGACAGGAATGTGTAAAATATGGTAGTAGAAAGACTATGACTGTCAACTGTCGTGTTACGTAATAAAGGATTAGCGACGTCATGATAAAGAGCGTATGAATATATATATATGTTACGTAATAATGGATTAGTGACGTCATGATGAAGAGCGTATGAATATATATATATATGTTACGTAATAAAGGATTAGTGACGTCATGATAAAGAGCGTATGAATATACAGTATATATGTTACGTAATAATGGATTAGTGACGTCATGATGAAGAGCGTATCAATATATATATATGTTACGTAATAATGGACTAGTGACGTCATGATGAAGAGCGCATAATTATATATATGTTACGTAATAAAGGATTAGTGACGTCATGATGAAGAGCGTATGAATATATCAAATAAAGTAAGTATACACGTATATGTATAGGGTTTTTTTAAGAATAATATATTTTTACAGCTGTAAGGATACAAACGACCGAAACATTTTTTAACATCACAAACTTTAGGCTTTTTTTTTACCTACTAGAAACTATTAATACAATAGTTGTTTTTTAGGCACATCCAGGATATTGTGACTTTAGTACAGTTCAAATGTTTCCGCCACCAAAATCTCGTATTTTGTCCATGCATGTAGTATGAAAACATTGTATGTTTAACCCTTTCGTAATAATATTTATTATGTTAAGATATATATGACTTTTATTTTAGCTGTCGCGAGCGTTCAATCCCTCCTTTCCATTTAAGGTCACGTACGGTCACTTTACTGAACAAGTCGATTATTGCTTTTTCGCGAAGTTTCACTTGCTGGACATGTTAATCTGAAATAGACGCGTAGGAAACTTTGATTTCCCATTCGTTAATAATGAGAGTATATTCCTGAAGGAGTGCCATAGCATTCTGGGAAGTCCTGGAAGTGCTTGAATATTGGTCCAAGCGAAACAAGTAGTTAATGTCCCATTCGTTAATAATGAGAGTAGATTCCTGAAGGAGTGCCATAGCATTCTGGGAAGTCCTGGAAGTGCTTGAATATTGGTCCAAGCGAAACAAGTAGTTAATGTCCCATTCGTTAATAATGAGAGTATATTCCTGAAGGAGTGCCATAGTATTCTGGGAAGTCCTGGAAGTGCTTGAATATTGGTCCAAGCGAAACACGTAGTTGATTCCTCGTTCGTTAATAATGAGAGTAGATTCCTGAAGGAGTGCCATAGCATCCTGGGAAGTCCTGGAAGAACTTAAATATTTTAGTTGATGAAAAATCAATGTTGTTTTCGTACAATTCAGTTCGATGGTCGTGATATATTGTTCTTAGTCAGTTACTGTTACGAAGATAGACATGTCGGCCATGTTTTACATAGCACTAGAGACGATAATTGTTGTTATCATAGTTGTTAACAAACGAGTAATTTGTTTCGAAAGAGAAACATCTCTAGCTCTAGTTTGACTTATTTAAACATTGATTATTCCTGTGAACTTCCAGTTGTTGAGATACGAAACTTCCTGTTATTGTGGGACTTTCTTACCTTATCTGTCAGTCAGTTTATCAAACGGATATTCAAAATAACTTCTACATCATGGTTGCCAGGGGTTTCGTCATAACTATAAAATTCAATTATAACCCTAGAATTTTTCATGTACAAAAATGGGTGATTTTAAGTTTGCCCTTTATAGTGGGTGTTTTGACGTGTAGAAGCACCAGGGGTTTCGTCATAACTATAAAATTCAATTATAACCCTAGAATTTTTCATATACAAAAATGGGTGATTTTAGTTTGCCCTTTATAGTGGGTGTTTTGACGTGTAGAAGCATAATCACGCAATATGTGGACCCCCACCGATAGTGAAAGGTATATAAACACCTATAAGTAATTTTACAAACAATCACTACCACAATAAAAATTGTTTTTAGGTCACGATACTTTACTTTAAAGACAACCCAAACCAGGTCTTAGCTTTATGATTTTCATTATGTTCAAAAATTTGTAACTTTAGGTACACTCTAAAGAGGCTCCAACAAAGATCTCTAGGATTTCGATTTTCTTCTTGGATCATGTCTGGTGGTAAAATGATCATCACACTTCAGGATTATTCGTACTGTCGGTTGTCACAACCGCTAAACTGTCCCAATTCAGGATTATTCGTACTGTCGGCTGTCACAACAGCTAAACCGTCATTACTTATCGACCAAAGCATATTTGGTGTATTTAAAAGTTTTACATGTGTATGCCATTCTTTCTTTACATACCCATTCCTCTGATGATACTGTTCATTATATTACCAGTTCTTAGCTTTAGGTTTCTTCGTACTGACGTTATCAGGTTGAGACAGTTTAGCGGTTGTGACAGCCGACAGTACGAATAATCCTGAATTGGGACGGTTTAGCTGTTGTGACAGCCGACAGTACGAATAATCCTGAATTGGGACAGAAAACTTTTAAATACACCAAATATGCTTTGGTCGATAAGTGATGACGTAACGGTAATATAATGAACAGTATCATCAGAGTAATCGGTATGTAAAGAAAGAATGGCATACACATGTAAAACTTTTAAATACACCAAGTATGCTTTGGTCGATAAATGATGACGTAACAGTATTTCGATGATTTAATAAACATACCAAAGCAATATTACAATTATTTTCTACACGTCACAGGTATGTTGAAACAGGTGGATGAAAAATAACGTGAAATTTAAAAAAATCCACACAAAAAAGGGATATTTCTCTTGAAAATTTTTATATTCAAATAAAACCGAACTTTCCTGCTTATTTGAAGTAAATCCAAGCATCAGTTGCTTATATTAAAATGGGCTGGCGATTAATGAGCTCTGACCGTTAATTCGTTCATGGTTCGCGATCTGTTGCCACAAAAACGCGTCCTACATTTTGGAGCTGTGGGTGCGCTATAAGAGCGATATTCAAATTCTACTTTTCGGTCAGACAAGGTTAACCCAAGGGTTTGCAGTGGGCGTTGACAAGTCAGTTGCTGTATACGCTATTCTGCTTTGAATAAGTCCTTAACTTTCACCCTGAATTAAGAGTTATGTCCATTAAATTTTTAAACATTCAACGAGAGAACAAAACCAAAACCTAATTCTTTTGTGTCTGATTTATCACCAAAGGTCAATAGGTTCTGATTTTATCTTTTGTAAAGATGTTATTACAAAAATGACAACCCGAAAAACATCAGTAAACAACAACTAATAAAAATGACCTTGACCTGAGTTTGCCCTAGACAATATTAACCTCACCCTCTTCTGTTGGGGTAACTTCAACATTTCTGTGTCTTTGGTTTAGCCAACTTGAGTCACTCATGTTATGCTACTGTAATTAATATTAACTTACGATCCAAGCAAGCTACCTACCTACTTAGGGCAAAACTAAAGTGAGGCCCCATTATTAATCACGTGTTTCGATTGACATCCTTTTGTGTGTTTCTTTGCCTATCAAACTTCCCCTTTATTTTTTATGTGCAATAAGTTCATTAAAATCAGTTTTGTTCATATAAACAAAAACGTTTATAGCAATATGAATAAATGGAAAAATAAGTACAGGGCCTTCATTTTCTACACTAACAACGCGTGATTTTACCGATAATTTTACAGCTAGCTGAATTCCCTCGAAAATGCGTGATAAATACTGAAGATATAAAAGTTCAAAGAACGGTCCAAACGACAACGCATGAAAATAATTGAGTGAGTAACGTTCAGACTAAACGCCTTCTTGTATTTCCAGGTTTTAATATGCTATAACTGTATTTACTTATTATTCGTGTTAACACTGCAAAAGACGTAAATGAACCAACAAAATTTCCATGGATGCTTAGAATGGCATTTGAAATTTTACAACTCTGTATATATGTAACAGGGAATTATTGTGGTTTAAAGTGCTCAATATATAATTTTGATTTGTCTTGTTAGTGTCAAAACAACAAGCAAACAAACAAACTAGAAACTCCTAAAATTCTTACAATGACTATTTATATTACTCCTGATTGGCCAAACTCGGCCAAGTGGTTAGCAAGCAAGACTGGGGGAGGAGGTTTTACGGTTCGCGTCCTACTTTCGCCAAAATATGTATATATAAATTTATATAAACTGCATTCCGCAGTGGGTGTGTTATAAGAGTAACGGTCAAATTTCACTATTCGATCTGATAAGAGTCGCCCATTATTTGGCTTTTTTTTTAATTTCGCGCAAAGCTACACGAGGGCTATCTGTGCTAGCCGTCCCTAATTTAGCAGTGCAAACTAGAGGGAATACAGCTAGTCATCACCACCCACCGCCAACTCTTGGGATGCTCTTTTACCAACGAATAGTGGGATTAACCGTTACTTTATAACGCCCCCTCGGCTGAAAGGCCGAGCATGTTTGATGGGACGGGGATTCGAACTCACGACCCTCAGATTGCGAGTCAAGCGCCCTTACCACCTGGCCATGCCGGGCCCTTATTTGGCGGTCGGTGGTGTTGATTAGCTGTATATTTTCTAGTCTATCACTTCAAAAATAGTGACGGCTAGCGTAGGTAGCCCTCGTTTACATGCAATCACACAAAAGAAACAAATTTGTGATTGTGCCATTTGTGGCTCAGCAGTAAGTTTGAAACTTAAACGCTATAATTCGGGGTTCAATTCATGCTTATTGTATAATTTTGCGTTTAACAACAAACAACGAATACTTGTAACCACCTATTTATTGAGTTCTGCTTAAACTGTACTCTGTGGATGAAACTAACCTGTTTAATATATATAATGAGAGCGATCAAGTAGAGTTTGCAGTGAAGCAGAAAACAAATGTCTGAGCGATGTATCAAATTATTTCTAGTCTTGAATATAAGACAAAATGTGTTTAAAAAGGCAACATAGACCCTTCGATAATTCCAGGATTATGTAGCAATATGTAGCATGCTTTCAGAAGTGCTTCATTTCTCCCACTTCTTGATAAGTGTTACAATAAACACCATTTTGAACATTCTACGCACGCCTTACGTTCGTTTCTTCAACACTAAAAGACAAGGGAACATTTTTACAACGTAATAAAGTAATATTGAAGTTAATGGAACACCACCAAACTGGTGAAAAGCAGATTTTAATGAATGACTTGTCTAAAACACTAGTTTTCTGATCCGAACTTGCATTATGTATTCATTCTTGGGTTTTGTTGCACCTCAAATTAAGGGGCACGAGCTTGTAAACACCCAATGCTCTCTCTTTTCTCTGTGGTTGGATTATTTTATTTCTTAAGATACAACTTCAGACTCTCACGGTGGCTGAGCGGTAAGATTAAGGTATTATAATGCCAAAATCCGTGGTTCGATTGCCGCAACAGTAAACCCATTGTGTAGCTTTGTACTGATACAAACAATTTAAGAATTCTTTAAATTTCTATTATTTGAACCAGTAACACAGCGGACTTATACCGTTAGAAACAGGGTTTTGATACCCGTGGTGGGCAGAGCACAGATAGCCCATTGTGCAGCTTTTTGTTTAACTACAAACAAACAACAAAACATATTTAACTGTACGCTGTGTTATTAACAACATTTAATGAAAATAATATAAAACAAATAAATTACGTTATTATTTCAACGAATTATTCAACTCATTATCATAATAAGTTTGTAACAATCGAGTAAATTAAAAAAAAAAACCAACAAAGATGTCATTGTGATGATAATTAAGTTTGTGCTATGGAGATTGTTTTGTCATTTCCAATTAAAGTATTAAGCACTTTAATTAAAGTATTAAGCACTTAACATAATCGAAACGTGTAACGCAGTCCCGAGTCCTGTTTGTCCAGTTATTTATACGCCAATTGGTTTTGAAGAAAGAGAACAACAACACTAGCAGCAGGGAAAGATATTTTCTGATGTTATCTCGATGAACAACAGACAAATATTTTTGACACAAACCACTAGTATTCGATCTTCCAGCTGAGAAACGTTGCCTGTAATAAAGATAAATTTAACGTTGCGCTTACAAGAGACTTGTATTTTGATGATATTTTTGCTATAAAATTTTTCTCCCGATGCTTGTTTTCCTGTTGTTGTTTTTTTTATGTTTGCTAACTTCAGCAATCTGAGGGTCGCAGGTTCAAATCCCCGTCACACCAAACATGCTCGCTCTTTCAGCCGTGGGTGCGTTATAATGTGACGGTCAATCCCACTATTCGTTGGTAAAAGAGTAGTTCAAGAGTTGGCGGTGGGTGGTGATGACTAGCTGCCTTATCTCTAGTCTTACACTGCTAAATTAGGGACGGCTAGCGCAGATAGCCCTCGTGTTGCTTTGCGCGAAATTAAAAACAAACAAACAAGCTAACTTCAGACTCTGTGGGTAACCAATAACTTGTGCTGTACCTTTTATCTAAGATGTTAAACTAATTTAAAGTTACAACTGTATAACACTCTTTTATAAAGAGGACTACAAAAAGTTTCATATATACTAATATAACGTTTTTCAGGGAACAAGGGGTCAGTGATACTACTTGCAGAAAACAACTCGAATGTTCGTTTCATAAACAGCATTGGTTAAATATAATATATTACTGTTATTATTTTTCATTTATTTATTATATCAAAAGCTTTATTAGGAGCATTATATTTCACTGTACGCTTAGCATATGGATTTACGACTGACCTAAATCTCTTCAATTTGCCGAACCTAGAAGGATATTATTGGAATTATGGCCGAAAATATCGATAACAGCGAGGGCGACCAATTGAAAAATTGTATAATCTGATCTTCATAAGTTTCTGTTTACTGATATTGCATACTTTTAGTTAGACCAGTATATTAAATTAGTAACATTATTTACTGTGTTAATTTTTTTTTCTGATCTGTGTATATATTTTGTTTTGATCTGATTTTATTGATAATTATTTTCCGCTATTTTTAAATATTATCTGAATTGTTTTTATAATATCTAATTACATAAAGTACCTTGTGGTATTCCAGTATTACATCGGTGAGAAAAAATATCATCTATAAATTTCTTTCAGACAGAATTCGGAGTTATGTGTTGAAAATATCTGTGAATATACAATAAATCTACGAAAAAAATACAAACTTTAACTTACTTACATATTGTACACTTCTCTTTATTCAAATAGCGATGTAAAAATGTTATAATATGAGAAAAATATGGTTTTGGATAATCTCTACTTTTATGGTTCAAAGGCTCCAAATCCTATGCACAGCTTTGTTATGATGTCTACACGCAAAATGGTGACCCCGTTGTATAAGCCTCACTACTCCCCTTCCGTTTTTCCAGTTATGCCACCCCAAAGTCTATACCCTCTTCCCGCCCTTTCTTAAAGAATTTTTTTTTTTTTACCCGTGGTAATATACATTGGTGACTTGAGATAAACAACACCTGCCGGCTGCAACTATGAAAGAAGGGGATTTGACCTACAGTCCAAATGGATCAGTTAGTTGCTTTGCAAAAGTAAAAATAAAAAAATAAAAAATTGTTAATTGTAGGATGTTGAGGCCTTGGAAATTTAACATGCAAATAAAGATGCTTGTTTTTCGAAGCACTTTACGCAAGATAAAACTGGGATATTCGAGCATCTTAAAAGTTTCGCTTTTTAGTGCGAAAATCACATAAAAACATATTATGATCAATGTCACTTCTTCGTGAGAGAGTGGTCATAATACGATTGATATAAAATAAAGCTAATCTTCTGCAGACGGAATACTAATCAATTAATTTATTGTATGTCCCACCCATATAACTTCTATATCAGTCTCTGCAGGCAAATGAGGGAGAAGCTGCATCAAATAAAAAATAATAAAATGTGGGATCAGATAGAGATAGATCTGATGTACAGTTAAAAATATTTAAAATGAGGGATCACATAGAGATATATCTGATGTACAGTTAGGAATATTTAAAATGTTGGATCAGATAGAGATAGATCTGATGTACAGTTAGGAATATTTAAAATGAGGGATCACATAGAGATATATCTGATGTACAGTTAGGAGTATTTAAAATGTTGGATCAGATAGAGATATATCTGATGTACAGTTAGGAATATTTAAAATGTGGGATCAGATAGAGATACATCTGACGTACAGTTAGGAGTATTTAAATGTTGGATCAGATAGAGATACATGTGATGTACAGTTAGGAGTATTTAAAATGTTGGATCAGATAGAGATACATGTGATGTACAGTTAGGAGTATTTAAAATGAGGGATCACATAGAGATATATCTGATGTACAGTTAGGAATATTTAAAATGTTGGATCAGATAGAGATACATCTGATGTACAGTTAGAATATTTAAAATGTGGGATCAGATAGAGATACTTAGGAGTATTTAAAATGTTGGATCAGATAGAGATACATGTGATGTACAGTTAGGAGTATTTAAAATGTGGGATCAGATAGAGATACATCTGATGTACAGTTAGGAATATTTAAAATGTGGGATCAGATAAAGATACATCTGATGTACAGTTAAGGGTATTTAAAATGTTGATCAGATAGAGATACATCTGATGTACAGTTAGGAGTATTTAAAATGTTGGATCAGATAGAGATACATCTGATGTACAGTTAGGAGTATTTAAAATGTGGGATCAGATAGAGATACATCTGATGTACAGTTAGAAATATTTAAAATGTTGGATCAGATAGAGTTACACCTGATGTACAGTTAGGAATATTTAAAATGTGGGATCAGATAGAGACTTAAAATGTTAATTACAACCGAGAGTTTTTTTAACATAGTTTATATGTTCCTAAGGTACCGTGAAATCTCCTTGGTGACTCGTCGTAAGCTTGAGGGCTTATAACTATAAAATTTAGGATTCTATTCCTGGTTCCGGCCCAGCTCATATAGCTCATTGTGAAAGTTTTTGCTTAAACGAAACAAACAAATGCCTGGTTAAAGTTTTCCGATGCTTTTTTTAAGTGAAAAAATAACTGAGTAACTATTTCTAACCCGTTAGTTGATAAAAGTCTACACGTTTTTCAGCTTATAACTGGCAAAATACTGGACCGATTACCACCAAACCTGACATGAGCCCCTAGAGCCACCTATGGAATTATGTAGGGGATGTGTGTCGGGTTTGGATATGACCCACATTATACCGCCCTGGAGTAGCTATTCCCATGTTTCGAACCCTGACATTAAAGATATCTTATTAAATGTTGTTGTGGTATAGTATGCCAACGACCAATGAAGATGTCACAATGATATGACATAAAAGACAAAGTAGATATTGCTAAAACAACATTCAACTGCCATTAAACGTTCTTTTGGAACAGATTTCCAGCATATTCCAGTCTTTGGAACAGGTACTTCCAACGGAAAGAGTGAATTTTCCAAGAGTTCGAGAATTTAAAATAATTAAACACTGACGGATAGGTTTGATGTTCTGTAATAGAGTCAGATTGGATGGAATGATCAGATGTGTTTTATTTCGGATATTCGCAGAAAGCTATACGAGGAATATCCGCGCTAACCTTCACTAATTTTGAACTGATAGGCTAGAGGGAAACCAGCTAGTGAACAGCTCTCATCGCCAAGTCTTGAGCTATTCTAATCGATAAGTGGGATTTAAATGTTACTCTCATAACGTACCGACAGCCCCAAAGTGCAGAGCGTAATTTTTTTGTTTCATAACATATTTGTATAACTTCAAAACAAACGATTTAATTGGGTTAGACATCATTTTCAGGTGAACCATTCTTGGTTCTTACAAGGATTGACTATTTTGTTTTCAGTAAGAAAAAATAGAATTAATTCAACTCTAGAAGTACTGGATTCTTAAACACATTGTTAAAAATTATTTATTCTTAAACACATTGTTACAAATCATTTATTCTTAAACACATTGTTACAAATTATTTATTCTTAAACACATTGTTACAAATTATTTATTCTTAAACACATTATTAAAAATTATTTATTCTTAAACACATTGTTAACAATTATTTATTCTTAAACACATTGTTACAAATTATTTATTCTTGTGTGTTCATGGTCTCTAATAACACACGACTCACAAAAGAAAATGTAAGTGGAAAATGTCACCAGTATTGTAAATAATTCAATTAATTACTATTAGGGTTCCATATATATCTTACATATAGAAAATGACTGATGTAAATTTTTGATCATGTATTTACAAAAACATATAATTGCTCAATATAATGCAATATTCAGTAACTTTTTGTATCATATTGATTCAGCTGTCGTCAATTGTGTAAAAGGTTAGATCTTCTAGTGTGAAATTCATTCTATGTTCTGTTTTCTTTCAAATCTCTTCCCTAGAAATTATATACGTTGGCTCAAAATGTTATTGACAACTCTACAGAGAGATGGCGCTAACTGATGTTTACAAAATAACGAACGAGGCGATCGAATAGTTTTAAATTTGGGGCAATAATAGAGTAATAGTAATAATGGAGATTGAAGTAGAAAGGTAAACAAAGGAAAATCTGATAGTATAAAAATATCTTCAGTGAATAGATGCAGATTTCATAAGAGACGCCTCTTTTCTGCAGATTCTGGGAAGAGAGATAATCCCACAACGACAGAAAAACTAAACGTAAATTCGTCACCGACTGCACAACATATTGTGAGTAAGGAGCATTTCAAGACGACAGTTATGGTGGTTAAAACTTTGTTTTGTTAGTTTAAATGTTCATACTACTATGCGAACCAATTTCAAATTTTATAATGTTGAATATTTTTGCGTTGCGAACTCTAAGACCCAATAATAAGCAAAAGATATTTATAAATATATATAAATGCGTTCCACCGATACTGGAACAAATATAATTCAACGAACTTACAAATTTAAATTCCGGGGTCCGATTCCTGCAGTAGACATAGCAAATAGCCTAATGTGGTTTTTGCTCTAAAACAAACAAACAAAAAAAACTGTCTGTAATTTAAGGGTTCAAAATATTGTGTACAAACGTTTGTTGGACTTTATAAGTTTATATTGGAGTTTATACATCGTTATCGGTGTGTGTATTATTTAATTTTTATATACATGGAAATGGCCCGGCATGGCCAGGTGGTTAATGCGCTCGACTCGCAATCTGAGAGTCGCGGGTTCGAATCCCCGTCACACCAAACACGCTCGCCCTTTCAGCCGTGGGGGCGTTATAAGGTGACGGTCAATCCCACTATTCGTTGGTAAAATAGTAACCCAAGAGTTGGCGGTGGGTGGTGATGACTAGCTGCCTTCCCTCTAGTCTTACACTGCTAAAATAGAGACGGCTAGCGCAGATAGCCCTCGTGTAGCTTTGCGCGAAATTCAAAAAACAAACAAATATACATGAAAATTATGTTGAAAAGCCTACTTTATACAGCATCCATTCAATAAGGTTATTTGTAATTAGTTCAATCCTTTAAGTAAACTTTTCCTTCGTTTGATTTTGATTTAGCTGCGCTCTGTTCACCAGAGAGAATCTGGACTTTTAACGTTGTAAGTCGGTAAGTTTATCGCTGACCCACTGAAGGATTATCCTTAGTGAATAATATAGTTGAAAATTGAAACAATGATTACATCCCGAACTGACTCTTACTTGTAAAGAATATACACATATATATATTTCAATGTTCAACACAATGCAATATGTAGATTACATGTATTTGGTTGTTGTTTGTTCATTTCGCGCAAAACTCTTCGTGGTCTATTTAACCTAGTCATCCCTAACTTTAAAATTACAGACCGCCAAGTGATACGATGTCTATTCCCATTATATGTATTTAATTCAACGTTTAATACATTCCCACAACAACTCGTCTTTTCACACGCACGCATACAAAAGAAAAAAACAACACTTGTTATAAACCTAACAGCGTTTTCCACTAGAACTTGCACGAAACGAATTTGTAAATCTATAGAAAGTAAATACTATTTGTGATAACTAATAGAATTTCGCCGTGAACTCTGGAATATGACCTTTCGCGGATGGTTAAAATGGTCAATGTAGCCTAACACTTTTAAAGTATGTTTCAATATATTGTTATATATTATCCATTATCTATAGCCGTTTGAAAACGTGCACATACAAATAGATTATTAAGCTATTTTAAATCGAAATATGACAAAAATTATCAAGTTTGCCTAAATCTTTCGATTTGTAAAAGTTAATTAAAACTTATAAAGTGATAGAAACCCCTTAAAAGTTTAATTAGTAGCTGCTTAACATATCAAATGTATTACGATATCTCCGAACCAGAAACTTCAATCCAATTTTATGTAATACATAGCAAGGTTTGAATCCTTAACTAAAGAGTATTTTAGATAAAGCATACATTTTTCTGTGAGCAAATTGAATAAAATAAAAATACAATAGATCGTTATTTACCAATATTTATAAACATTTCTTTTTTATGTTAAGTACAGTGGGCTGTCTGTCTGTGTGCTGACCACTGCGGGTATCAAAATCCGATTTTTAGCGTGATAAGCATTCAGACTTACCGCTGAGCCGCCGGGGGTCATTCAGAAATATATCTACTTAGGTACCCGCAGGTTCATCGTCCAAACTAATCAGCATTTTCTTAATTTAAACGCCCCCCCCCCCACCGAAGTGGCTCAGCGGAAAGTCTGTAGGCTTATCACGGTAAAAACCTAGTTTCGATACTTGTGGTGGGCACAGCACAGGTGGCCCATTCTATAGCTTTACGCTTAACAACGAACAAACAAAATTATTTAAACGATTGCTTTTCTCGTTCATAATGTATATATATATATTTATCAAATAATTTCTTCAAAAATAAAAGATGCAGAAGTTGGAAAAATTTCTCGCCAAGTTTACTGCAATGTGGGGGTAATGTAGGGGAGATGCTTGAAATCTAGGGCATTTCTCGCCAAGTTTACTGCAATGTGGGGGTAATGTAGAGGAGATGCTTGAAATCTAGGGCATTTGATCTGTGGAGTTGTTACGATCTCTTTTACCGGAAAAAATACGTTTGATGTAATCTTTGACATCTTACTCGGATTTTTAATGCAGCGGTTCAGAGTTCACTAGGTTGGGAACTTCTCCCA
This sequence comes from Limulus polyphemus, assembly GCF_000517525.1. Lineage (NCBI taxonomy): Eukaryota > Metazoa > Arthropoda > Merostomata > Xiphosura > Limulidae > Limulus > Limulus polyphemus. The sequence continues at coordinate 75,169 of NW_013669604.1, forward strand.
AGTATCGGATGTAGTTCCGTGTGAAATGTGTTATTTCCGTTTCCTGACGAAGATGTTTTGATCTTGCGTTTCCATTTTGATTATGTAGGACAGCTTATTTGAAGTAACTTTTTAATTGCTTTGAAGATTAGTGTTTTCTTCATATCGAAAGGTAAGGATACGATTAGAGAGTGAATAATAAACATACACTAGTTGAGCAGAAATATAAATTAAAGTTTACATTTTAGTATTCGTGACACCATAGAAAAATAAACACAATAACTGATAAAAAAAAAACTTCTAACTGATGTATTTGAAACAGCAACAGCCACTACAGTAACCACAAACACTTAGGGATAACGTATGTAACCTGTTTCTGTTGTCCTAGTTAACAAAAATAACTTGTTACTCTTTATTTATATATTTTTTTTTTGTTTTGCCAAAGATATAACCGTTAATCATCTGCTCGGATTTGAACCAAGTTCTGCCAAATCACGCCAGTGTGACATTAGTGAAGATAAAGACAGACGGAATAGAACTGCTTGAGGGAATCGTGATTTTTTGTGACCGATAGCGGTAATGATGTTGATGACGAAGCTGGAAACGTCTCACGTGCCTTTCAACTACGTCTAGACAGTTCGTTTCTTGCCCTGATTTTTTTTTCTGATTATTTATGAACTGGGAACTTTTCAACCTAGTGAGGTGTGAAAAACTCGAGAACTATTGCCGAGTAAAATAATCTAACAAGTTCATAGCGTCTAACTATCAAAACAAATGTGAAAACTTGACAAAGAAAATGTAGAAAAGGCTGGAAAAATCTTCCAGATTCAGGATTATCATATAACTGCAAGCATAAATATTTTTTTTCAGATACAAAAGTACAACATTTCTTGTATTTGTATTTACGGCAAAGCTACTAAGGCTCTCATCTGTCGCCGTCCCTAATTCTGAACTCCTGACAAGAGGCAGCCAGCAAGGATACCCTATCATCCATCATACATATTAAGGGATTTACTGCTCCTCTTACAATACACCAATAGTTTAAAGTGCATGGAATATTTCAAAAATACAGTAATTAGTCTGAAATTATAGTTGTTATATAGGTCACTCGATATAAATTCTTTGTAGTAAATTTACTATCTGTAAAAAAATGTCAAGATCACATTTTGAGTTTTGATGTACGTGAACAACGAAACGACGAGCACTTTATTAGAATCCCTTAATGACGAGTTGGATTGAATTTTGCTGTAATATTGAACTGGATTCTGCATGGGCTATAGCTTCCAAAAGATGCCGGAAGGTGGCTTGTTCGATAGCAGTTTACACTTAAAGAATCTGGTAGGCAATTAATTCACAGATATTCTCGTTCATGTTTAAGATACTCAGTTGGCTGAAAAGTTGGTACTTAGGCTATCCAAGGAAGACTAGTGAAGTCACTGCCATACTCTGGGAGTATGGGAAAGGTGAACTATTCCATTATCTTCTCGTAAATGTTTTCCTATGGAATGAAGTTGAATCAATGTTCGAGTATACTCTGTATGTTATTCTAAAAGAATCAAAAGGAACCATCCGTGCAACGTTCTCCACACCATTACACCATCTTTAAATCAAAAGGAACCATCCCTGCAACGTTCTCCACACCATTACACCATCTTTAAATCAAAAGGAACCATCCGTGCAACGTTCTCCACACCATTACACCATCTTTAAATCAAAAGGAACCATCCCTGCAACGTTCTCCACACCATTACACCATCTTTATTAACTTACGCTGTATAACAATACAGTGTTTCATGTCATTTGTTTTCCATATTTTTTACCTTATCACCAGTAAGGACAGTGACTCACCAAACCACACTACATGTTTCCTATTGTATCATGTCATTTTTTCCATATTTCTATCTTATCACCAGTAAAGACAATGACTCACCAAACCACACTACATGTTTCCTATTGTCTCGTGTCATTTTTATCCATATTTTTATCTTATCACCAGTAAAGACAGTGACTCACCAAACCACTCTACATGTTTCCTATTGTCTCGTGTCATTTTTTATCCATATTTTTATCTTATCACCAGTAAAGACAGTGACTCACCAAACCACTCTACATGTTTCCTATTGTCTCGTGTCATTTTTTATCCATATTTTATCTTATCACCAGTAAAGACA
>NW_013669604.1:78002-85537 GCF_000517525.1 Limulus polyphemus
TTACCTTATCACCAGTAAAGACAATGACTCACCAAACCACACTACATGTTTCCCATTGTCTCGTGTCATTTTTTTTCCATATTTTTACCTTATCACCAGTAAAGACAATGACTCACCAAACCACACTACATGTTTCCTATTGTCTCGTGTCATTTTTTATCCATATTTTTACCTTATCACCAGTAAGGACAGTGACTCACCAAACCACACTACATGTTTCCTATTGTTTCGTGTCATTTTCCCCCATATTTTTACCTTATCACCAGTAAAGACAATGACTCAGGGGTATGCAGTATATCAGCTCTCTTGACGATATATCATTTTTACTGCATAATGACACGTGAAGCTTTGTTCGTCGTGTATTCCCGCGGGATTAATATATATTATTGACTTAAATACATACGATGCTTTCTACGATAAGCTTAGCAGGACGTTGCAGTCTCAGATACCATTATTGTTTTATTTAACTACGCACAGGTGTTTTTGTCGTTTTTTTAATTATCATAATATTCGGTCATGTAAAGGGAAGTAGTTAACACACTAAACATGTTTGGTATTAAGTTTGTATGGTTGTTGTTAAGGGAAAAGATTCATTCATAATAGGCTATTTGTACTAGAAGGGATAGATTCCAAAATTTCAGCGTTATAAGCTCTCAAGATTACCGCTAAGCCACTAGGTGGGTATGCAATTTTCACAAGAATCCCCATAACTCATACGCGTTTAAACACCATTGGAGAAGTGAAACGGAACAGAATTTAAAACATAATTTTATTCAGCACTTTAAGATACATGAAGGACACAATGATATTAAAATAACTAATATCAACACGTCATAGATTTCATATCTAATGCCCCATGCTCTCATTGTCAATCCATCCGTTTGGAAATGTAATATTTAAATTGCTATCCAACCCAGTACTAGGGAATATTGACTTCCTCGTAGTTTGACCTTTATCGGAAATGTAATATTTAAATTGCTATCCAATCCACTACTAGGGAATATTGACTTCCTCGTAGTTCGACCTTTATCGGAAATGTAATATTTAAATTGCTATCCAACCCACTACTAGGGAATATTGACTTCCTCGTAGTTCGACCTTTATTGAAACAAAATGGATCTTACAAGAAAAAATATTTAAAAAACGGTTTTGTTTAGTTTTGTACGTATAAAAGTGAAGCTGAAAAAAGAATTAGCTACGCCTTGCCCACCGTAAGGAAAGAACCTCGTACTTATAGTGTTATAAACTCTCAAGTTTTTTAATGCTAGGCCCGAGAGGGGCTTAAAATACGGGTCTTGCTTGCACGGTAAAGATAAAACTATTTTAGAACGTTAATGTTACATAATATACGATTTCAACACCATTTTTACATATATTTGAGAATCTTTAATTAGGAGCGGAAAAGCTCTTCAAAAAAACTATCATTAACATGAAGTCAGAACGCGAATAAGGTCAGATGGTTTTGCTATTAACTAAAAACAGTTGTTTGTTTTTTCAGAATTTTGTCGCTAATCTACGTAGAGGGCTATCTGCGCATGGTCGTCCCTATTTTTTGAACTGATAGACTAGAGGGAAGGAGACTAGTTAACAGCATCCACCACCACCTGTTGAGTTACGCTTGCCTTGCCGAATATTGTGATTTAACTGTCACTCTTACAACGCATCCACGGCCCCAAAGTGCGTATCGCGTTTTTGCAGCAACCAACACATTTATATGGCACTTTATATCTGTGTGTAGTGTACCACCATGTTATTGGCATTGTTCATGAATGGGTTGTTAAAAGGTTACTGGATCAACTTTTGAAACAATTAATAATAGATATGTTTTATAGACGTTGAAATCTGTTTTACAAATGTGTTACAATTATAATACTCCGTATTCCTGTCCTTTTCTACCCCCACATTATTTAAGATAACTTTATCACGATTTTCACTGAGATATGTTTTACAGGTTTGAAATCTGTTTTAATAAGAAAAGGTGTTACAATTATAATACTCTGTATTCCTGTCCATTTCTACCCCCACATTATTTAAGATAACTTTATCACGATCTTCACTGAGATATGTTTTACGGGTTTGAAATCTGTTTTAATAAGAAAAGGTGTTACAATTATAATACTCTGTATTCCTGTCCATTTCTACCTCACATTGTTTAAGGTAACTTTACGACGAACTTCACTGGAGATCTGTATTCTCTGAAGTGGAGAGTAACATATAAATACTTCTCTAATAAACTGGTCACTCAACTATTTTTGTTCTCTGGGTCATAATGTCCATTTCTCAGTAAACACGGCGACACACATCCCACATTTCTGTCAAATTGGAAACAGATCACGAACAGGAACCTTTACAAGTTTTAAGATGATGAAAGAAGCCATCAGAGCATCTCGTACATGTAATCTCTATTCTTGTTGGTATGTGGTTGTTATGGAAACTTCCTGATGTTTTTTTTTGCTTTGTAGGTCAGTACTCCCCCCCCCCTCCACTCCTTCCCGATGCACACAGGATAACCATGTCACAGTCTGACAATCCTGGTTGCTCTGTCTGTCGCAAGTATGGGATATTTACATTTTGAAATAACGTTACAAGTGTCAATTCCAATCCAGTTCAGAAGCCTTGTTGAAAACAGCCATGCAAGCCAAGGGAATTAATTACAACCGAATATAAAAACATCTGGCCCGAGTGACGACAACTTAATGCAGCTCATGGCAAATAATTCGTTTCGAGACAAAGAGCTGATAACGAATTTTGTAACTTATGAAACGCGGCTGTGAATAGCCTTTTTAAAGAGGAGGGGAACTGACAGTCTTACGAAGGAATTAACTCTCAAATTCCTGACATGTTTTTATACCGTTCACTATCGGTGGGACTCAGATACTTCATCATATTGAGTAACTTTTTAGTAGTTGTCTGTTAAAACACTTAGTGTTAAGAACTAACTAAGAGAAGTGGATGAAACCACTATATTTTATACGTAAACTTACATAGGAGATTCGCGCAGTAATTAACGATACTAACTGTAGTATTAATGGTACTTTGAAATACATTATTCTTTGTTTGTGTATTTGTTTATTATCAAACACAAAGCTACATAATGGGCTATTTATGCTGTGGGGCACAACAAAGTCATCAACTCCCAAATAATTTAGTGCATAATTTAGGAAAATGCGTTTACAAATGCGCAATTCTCTAATTAATTAGAAAAAAATTATAATCAGTCTTATGTCTCTACCGACTTCCGTCTTAATACGTTCACAGAGAAATAAAATAATACTACTGAAACTTACGACAATATCTTTTATTGGCAAAAACAATTCATCTTAATTTCCTGTACGTAAATTATAGTGTGTGTGACTTCAATTCGAAAGGCCCCCCAGTGGCACAGCGGTATGTCTGCGGACTTACAACGCTAGAAACCGGGTTTCGATACCCGTAGTGGGCAGAGCACAGATAGCCCTTGTGTAGCTTTGTGCATAATTAAAAACAAACAAACAATTCGGAACAGTGATAAACATTTTGTTGCTATAATATATCGTAAGTAAATTTGTTACGAATTAGGAGCAAATGTTGCCTGCTATGATGCGCGTGCCCATTGACCTCGAAACATTTTTCTCAGTGCATAAACAATTAACAACTGAAAAACAAAGTTTTAACCGGAGCTAGTTTACAATAAAAGGGAGGGACGAGCTAGAAAAAAACTTTTCTCTTGAAGTTGCCAATTATCATCAGGTTTTACAACTTAATCTTCTTTGGCTGGTTTTAGGGTAACTATAGAAGTTGATTTATAAAGGGCGAATGACGAACCGTATTTAGAGAGAATGCCCCCCCCCCCCATCCTCTGGTAAATCAGTAGTAACCTTGAGGGCTTCTAACGTTAAAAAGTAGGGTTCGACATCTACGGTGGAAACAGTGCAGATAGTCCACTGTGAAGCATTACGTTTAAACCCCAACAATTCTTTATTTGTTTAAAGTTAAGCACAAAGCAACACAATGGGCTACCTGTGCTCTGCCCACCACGGGTATCGAAACCCAGATTCTAGCGTTGTAAGTCCGCAGACATACCGCTGTGCCACTGGGGGGGGGGGGGCAAACCCAAACAAACGAATAAAATGAAGTACGTGGTGAAAGACAAAGCACCGTAACCATTCAAAGTATATATACAATGTAACAGTCTGCATGTAATAAAGGCTGACATTATTTACCTAAACAACTCACCTGAAAAAGGAATGGTCATCCTGATGTTCAAAGTAGATGAGTACAGCATGTAAAGTAGTCTAGCCCATAGCCGACGAAAGTCAAAATGATAACTAAAAGAAATAAATTGACTATGCAAAAAGCACACAATCATATGCGTATACATAAGGGAGGATTTTTTTAGTTGGTGGTTACTTTTAATTCAGAGAAAAGTTATAAAGGATTTTTTTCTTGTAGGATAAAAAAGTAAATTTCATATGGCGATCAGTATAATGGATATTAAATTAAAACTTCAAGCAACAGTTAGGAACTGCTTATTACTGTTTAATTGTATTTAGTTTATCAGTAATAGTACCAACATGATGATGTTATAAAACGGCCCCTAGTTTATTTAAATGAAAACTTCTTGTAATATTACATACACTTTTATAAAAAATAATTCCTTCAGACAAGGATAACCTGGTATGGTTTGGTTAGGGCGCTCGACTCGCAATTTGCGAGTCGCGGACTCGAATCCCATCAAGAACATTTTCACCTTTCCAACCGTGGGGGTGATATAAAGTGATGGTTAATACCACTATTCGATTAGAGCAGCACAAGAGGATGGGTGGTGTTAAATAGCTGCCTTCCCTCTATCACTTCAAAATTAGGGGTTGCTAGTGCAGACAGCCTTTTGGGTAGCCTTGGGCGAAATTCAACAAAACAAACAAACAAACAATTTAGATAAGGAATAAGCAAGATGGTGGTAAGAAGATAACGATTGGAAGCAAAATATGCGAGCGGTTTTACACTGCTGCCATCTGTTGTCTTAATGTACTACTTCCACTACTACGAACATATATAAGAGTTACATTTCCGAAACTTCTTGCCGTGAGTGTAAAGATGGTGCACATATCGTATATTTAGTTCACTATGATTTATTATTAGTCGTTGGTTTTCAAAAGTTTTAGAACGACGTGAGACATTTGAACTTCGAAAAAACCAGAGTAAAAAAAGCCTCAGATGAAATAATTAAATTTTATTTAAGTCGCAACTGAATTTTCATATTTTTATTTTATTTTTGTGGTTAAATAGCTTAATACAGTTTAAATTAAGACACTAGTTTTTTTCTTTTTCTAATTATAATAAACTTTTTTCATAGTATTCCAGAAATAATTACTTGTGCGAATGAATTATAAAACGATTATTGTTTTAAGCATTATCTATTTTCGTTTTTCACTTGTTTCCGTTTGTTTTGTGGTTAAGCCTAAATCTGTGCAATTGGTTACCTTTGCTGAGTTCACCACATGGTTACAACCCTTAACTGTAGCGTTATAAACCCTTACGTTTAAAATGAGCCATCGTAAATGTAGTCGTAAAAATGCACATGAGTTCTGAAAGCATTGATGACAAACCAACCTAAAATAGTAAACATTGGTCAGTCCGGTAGTGAATAGAAAATAAATAGCCTTCACAAATGTGCAATTACTGGTTGTGAACAGAAAATAAATAACCTTCACAAGTGTGCAATTACTGGTAGTGAATATAAAATAGATAACCTTCACAAATGTGCAATTATGTTTGATAACCCTAAAAACTCTAAGTGATCATCCAGGTCACAAAGATCGTGTTAGTTTTAAAACACACACACACAATAAAAGTGTAGCCTCGGTGAAATTCTCAGTAAAATCTGTTAATATCTTCTAATAGAAATGTTAATTGTGTTTTATTAGTGAATACATAATGAAATAGGCCAAGACATGTGACTGCATGTAGTTAAAAAAAAAAGGGTAAATATAACAAACTGAGTTTTTAATGGCAATGAGAAATATAAAAAGACTTGTTTTCGTAACATCGTTGAGGTATAGGGTAGCATGCCCTATACTCAGCGGTAAATCCGTGGGCTTATAACGCTAACAACTGGGTTTCGATAGTCGCAGTGCGAAGAGCACACTTAACTCGTAGTGTAGTTTTGTATTTTCCAATAACAACATATACAGTGCAATTGCATAGGAAATCCTATATTTAAAATGATTATATCTTAAACACCACGTGTCCTAAGGAACAATATATATCACTAGAGGGTATAGTAATAAATTCTATCCAGTACTTGAATCCATCCATACCTCTCTACCGAAATGTGTTTTATATAACCCATAACCGCAAGAATCCAATGGAAGTCAAAGTCAAAACGACACGAGTAGCGGCGATGTTTAACGGTAACTTTCACGGTATTGTGTATCATTTTTAATTGTAGACATCTTTCGAATATCGAATATTCTTAATGACTTCAATTCACGTTTATGGACCACAATTTCACAGTATCATTACGCTAAATTTCACGAAAGCTTTCCAAATGTTCTTATAAAACAATTTCTCCTTAAATACAGTAGTTATTATTGGAATTTTGTTGTTGTTTTTTGTTTACATGAAGCAATAATGAAGACTAGAAATATTTTAAAATTCATTGAATTTTGTGTTGGTTGTATTAACAATAAAAGTACCAGTTCTCAACTTCATTCAACGAATTTTGTGTTGGTTGTATTAACAACAAAAGTACCAGTTCTCAACTTCATTCAGTGAATTTTATGTTGGTTGTATTAACAATAAAAGTACCAGTTCTCAATTTCATTCAGTGAATTTTGTGTTGGTTGTATTAACAACAAAAGTACCGGTTCTTAACTTCATTCAGTGAATTTTGTGTTGGTTGTATTAACAATAAAAGTACCAGTTCTCAACTTCATTCAGCGAATTTTGTGTTGGTTGTATTAACAATAAAAGTACCAGTTCTCAACTTCATTGGTTCATTGTTTCTAAGAAGAAAACAAACTGAAAACGTAGCTTTATCAGACATAGGACAACAAACAGAAAACATAGCCTTATCAAACATAGAACATCAACCTGAAACATAGCCTTATCAGACATAGGACAATAAACTGAAAACGCAGATTTTTTCGGACGTAGGGCAACAAACTGAAAATGTAGCTTTAATAGACGCAGGACAACAAACTGGAAACATAGCTTTATCAGACGTATGACAACAAATTGAAAACGTAGTTTATCAGACATAGGACAATAAACTGAAAACGCAGATTTTTTCAGACGTAGGGCAACAAACTGAAAATGTAGCTTTAATAGACGCAGGACAACAAACTGGAAACATAGCTTTATCAGACGTATGACAACAAATTGAAAACGTAGTTTATCAGACATAGGACAACACTCTTTCGATGTAAAGGTAACGTTTTTAAAATGTTAATGAAGAATATATATATATTGTTGCGTCATCGAGATCACGTGACTATTCTCACGCTCTCTAATTTCTAGAACTATCCTGTACTTTGGCGAATGCTCTAGCATTT
>NW_013669604.1:86046-95148 GCF_000517525.1 Limulus polyphemus
AAACCAGTTTTATTAAGTAAGGACTTGTGTCGCTAAAGTTTCGTCGGAACGAAGTTACGGAAAGTTAATTAACAAACGGAGACGTAACAATATATATACAGTTTACACATGTAGTTAAACCTGCTTCTAGACCTGTGATTTATTTTGTCACTACTAAAATGTTCTTCACAAACATAACCATCTTTAGGATGCGTAAAGATTTTATTTTTTGCTAGAAGAATCTGTCATCTATAAATCTGTGAGTAGAACCCAAGATGAAGGTAGCTACAGAAAGGATTGTTTTGTGGTCACCAATCTAAAGCCGAACTTAAACCGGTTCGCGTTGGCTTATCCCTTATACCGCTAGAAACCGGGTTTCAATACCCACGGTGGACAGAATACATATAGCCCTTTGTGTAGCTTTGTGCTTAATTAATAAAACAACAACAGCCTAAAATTAAGTTTCTCTCGTTCCTCTCATGCAAACGCGCGTTCTACATTCTACACCACCTAATTACATGCATTGTTTCACTAGCAATTTGAACTCGTTGAACCTTAAGCAACCTTGTTTTCTGGGCCTACTTTTCAAATTAGATCTTCCTTAAGGTCCAAATTATCGGGTTTAAGATAATACAACAAAAGAAAGAAAAGCTCTGAAATCACGTGATCCACTTCTGTTTGAATCGGCGATTATTTCGACTCAATAAAACTAATTTGACAATAAATGCTCAAAGAAATCTGTTTAATTAACACGAAGGTCCCTAACGTCCTTGAAAGGCTTGGTTTCGATTAGCTGGTAAAATAATCTGAGGATCAAAGCCACGTAAAAGTTTTTTAGTCAGCAATTCTTCCCATCGGATAAACCTGTCTGAGGACTAGAGTGTGAAATAGTCTGAGGATCAAAGACTTGTAAGATTCTTGCTATGATAAGAACTTATATAGTTTTCAGCTGCTCTTGGTATAACATACTCACTCCGAGTATATATATATATATATATGTGTGCGTGTGTGTGTGTGTGTTTAATAAAAATAACTGAATTTACACGAATGTTTTTTTTTTAAGTGAAAATATAAATAGCTACTTTCGCGTAACTTATTCGTCTGTTGATCTTTCACGTGGTGTAATATGAAGGAAACAAGTTTTCTTATTGTAGCTAAAACTGGCATATAAGTTTTTCGCTCTGTCCACACAAAATTTATTAAGTCAAACGTATAAAATTTCAGAAACAGAAAGACATCAATGTTCGTCCTTCGTTTGCTTCTCACTGTTAATTGTTTAAATACTCTGAAGTTACTTCTACTCCTGAACGAACTAAAATGTTGTTTGTAAGAGCATAATCAACACAAACATTACTTTATTAGGATAGAAAAAAATGGTTTGTTCTGGACATTTAGACCAGCGAATCAAGGTTTTATCAAAATAAACTACTAACAACAAAATTTAATCTATGCAAGGCCTCACTGTATACAGTTCAACAGCGTTAATCTGTATTAATTCTCTATGAACCAACCAATTTCTTTTCTTGATTCATAGCTACCTTATATTTCATCTATTTTGACACTATGCTACTCAGTTATTATTATTCAGAATAGAAGATGAAGCAAATGAGACTTTTTGAAAGGCTAAATGTTTTGTGACTTTAAACTACAAAATAAAACACAAGATCAGGATAAATTTCAAGCTCAAACGATCAAAAACTTCCGTTGTGAAAATAGTTGTGAGGCTGTAATTGTTGTCATCGAATAACAACTTTCATCAGTTCCCTAACATTAACAACATTTTATACTTTTTCCTATGCTATTAGACACATAACAGATAGCGTAATTTAAGTTTAAAATCTTAATTTTTTAACTTACGTTCCACACGTATAGCTATATATATGTTTGTTTGTTGTACGTTCCACACCTTAGCTATATATATGTTTGTTTGTTTTACGTTCCACACCTATAGCTATATATATATGTTTGTTTGTTTTACGTTCCAACCTATAGCTATATATATATATGTTTGTTTTACGTTCCAAACCTACAGCTATATATATATATGTTTGTTTGTTTTACGTTCCACACCTATAGCTATGTATGTATGTTTATTTGTTTTAAGTTCCACACCTATAGCTATATATATATGTGTTTGTTTGTTTTACGTTCCATACCTATAGCTATATATATGTTTGTTTGTTTTATATCCACACCTATAGCTACATATATATGTTTGTTTGTTTTTCCCATATAATACTTTCAATATGCTTCCTTGACGATAAATATTTATAAAAGCTGGAGAATATTCCTATGAAAACTCCATACCTTTCAAAAGTCTTATTTCTGGTTCTGTAAAGTACAATACACATCGACTTGTTTATTTCGGGATGTTTTGTTTTCATAAGTACATGCTAGTATAGTAAAAAATGCAATTTAAATAAACATACAGGAACTGATCCCCCCCCTCCCCATTAATAAGTAGAGTATTGGCTAAGAGCTAGTTTCATCACAGTTTGTATTTCGTATTTATGGCAAAAGAAAGTCAGCTAATAATCATTACCCACCATCAACGCCGAGGGATTGACTGTCACTTTTATAGTGCGGTGAATATTTTGTGGTATCACACGGAATCGAATCCGACTCCACACTTCCGAATTCCCGAGCATTACCACAGAGCCAACACACGCTCTTTAACATCAATGAAAATGTGAATTTATTAAGTAAAACAGTTCGATAAAACGTATATAAAGAATTTTTAGTTGTTTTTTGGAAAATTATTGCAAATATGCACAAATTAACAATAACATCTTTGGTTTGGAAAAATATTATTGTAACTTCTGTTTTTTGTTTTCTGAATTTAGACGTTTATATTGTTGTTGGTGAGAGAGAGGTTTGATTTCATGTCAAGGGTGTGGCTTAATGACTAAAAGAAATGATTTGAACAGTATAAAACAAAAGTTAGGCCAGAGTAGATTATGATTGATTTGTGAGTCAGTTACAATGATGGTTGATTATTGAGTTAGCAAGTTTGTTAGTCAGTTTGTCTATCCCTGTTAAACACTTAGTTAATTCAATGCTCTGAATATCGAGTTCTTGTTTCGACGAAAAAATAAGGATACGAGAAGCGTGTGAACGAAAAGATTGTGAAATTGTTGTGTTAGTGTGTACTGCAAACTTAGGCCTATCAGTGAGAGTAAGCTAACTGAAAAAGTTGTAGTAGGATGAATAAAACGTTTTTTCATGATCAAGTGGCTGGAATTTGAATTATTTTTACTGGATAATTCAAAGGAACCCTCCTAACAATAACATTCGTTTCAACAATATCAAAATATTTTTCTTTCAGGGAATTTTGTATCTTTAAATCACGAATAAAGCTGAAAATGACGTAAACTGAATAAAAAATTAAATGATTCATGAAAGTGAGACCCCTGCTAAAACAAATTTTACACACAGAAATTTAATCTAAAATGAAAAGTGAGACCCCTGCTGTAACAAATTTTACACACAGAAATTTAATCTAAAATTAAAAGTGAGACCCCTGCTATAACAAATTTTACACACAGAAATTTAATCTAAAATGAAAAGTGAGACCCCTGCTATAAAAAATTTTACACACAGAAATTTAATCTAAAATGAAAAGTGAGACCCCTGCTATAAAAAATTTTACACACAGAAATTTAATCTAAAATGAAAAGTCTAACGTACATATTTTTGGTTTTTCATGTATGTAAAATGTTCCAAGTTAAGATATTCCTGCTAATTAAACATTTTATTAACATATTCACGTAGTTAGCTTAATACACATTAAAGAACTTACATACACCCTATTGGTCAGAACGTTAAACCTGCTGAAAGAAAAATCCCGAGTTAATGATTAAAGTGTAACTATTTGCATAAAGATAAACCGGGTAATAAAAGCGTAAAGACGATTTGAATGGGTAATGAAGAAAATTTTATTATAAATATACAACGTTTCAACACGTTTTATTTTCTGAAACAAAAACCAAGTACTTCAACTGGTTAATAATGGGCATCGTATCTATTTCTAATATCAAACTATGGATATCACAAAATTTTGTGACATATGTGAATATATTTTAACAGTTACTGTAAATACGTGTCCTGTGTACAAAAATAACACCTGGCTGACTGGTAACAGTTTTTTTTTATATATTATTCCAAACTTGTAAGCCTGCCAGGCGAATATTGCATCAGAAGGGGCGTAAGATAAGGCGACACATACGTTTCCGCTGCAAACAGTCTGCACGTGTTTCCTCTCATTGTGATCTAGGTGAACATTTGGCTTGCAATCCAGTGATACAAGTAAACAGCAGTAATCCATGGATTTGTTTTTATTAAGTGTTGTTTGTTTGTTTGAATTCGAGTTGGGTTATTTTTCTCGCCCTTTGGTTTCATGTGTCATCAGTTTAGTTGACAAACTTTAGTCCACGAACAAAATATTTGTTTCATTTGCTTACCTATAGGCACAATATCAAATCGAGTTATCACAAGAACTTTGTTAGATGACGTCAGGGCGTGATCAAATGATTAGCGTACTTGAACTGTGAACCTGAAGGTTTACTGCTCACGTCCCGTTACAGCAAAAATGCACTTTGGGGCCGTGGGTGTGTTATAAGAATAACGGTCAAATTCTATTAATCGCACAGACAAGAATGGCTAAGAGTTGGCGGCATGCGCTGTTGACTAGTTCAGAATCGGAGAAGACTAAACCCAGATAGTCCTTGTATAACTTGGGAAGAAAATGGTATAAAATAAACCAGAATTGATGATTGTCTAGACGTCTACATCTTTTTGGTTTCTGTAATATTACATCGTTATCAAATTAAGCGATAAAATCTCTGCTAAATGACTCTTACATCACCAATGAGCATCATTTATTCTTTTAATCAACGGTTTCATACTGGATCATAACGTTTGTTTGAAGTTAAGCACAAAGCTACACAATGGGCTATATTGTACTCTGACCACCATAGGTATCGAAACCCGGTTTCTAGCGTTGTAAGTCCGCAGATATACCGCTGTGCCATGGGGGGGGGGGCATAACGTAAAGAGGCGTTTAGAAACAGTATTACACGCTATACCAGTGTTTGGTATAGTATTTGTATGGCAGTAAGAGATGATATTTAAAGGTATTTATACAATGTGTAAAGGATAGGGTGTGGCCTAATAGTTAGCGTGCCTGAACTGTTAATACAAAGGTTAATGGGTCTTGTCCTGTTGCCGAAAAAACAAGTTCCGCATATTGAGGCCGTGAGGCACTAAAAGGATGACAACTAAATCCATCTATACAGTCAGATTCAAGAGTTGGTAGCGAATGATGTTGACTGTTTAACATTAAGGTCGATTATGCGCAAATAACCCTTGTGTAACTTTGCGCGAAAATACGAAATATACGAACAATTTGTGTAAAGTATTTTGTTTGGAGGATGAGGTCAAACGTATCTGATCCTGTAAGACCTAAACTCTGATAAAGATCACAGATAGGAGTATTTTGTTTTGTTTAACATACCTGTAATATAATTAAATTTAACGGAAATTTAAGTTAGTAAACTTTTGAAGTAATTGCTAATAGATGTCACTTACCAGATGTCGGTTGGTATTTCACATCATGAAAACCAACGAAATAAATAATAAAAATAAGAAGCACAAGATTAATGAGTCGTGAAGTTCCAAAACCTTTAATAACCTTGACATCTTACTTGGATACGAAAGCTATAGTCATCTATAAACCTATAAGTTTTTCATTCTGTGTATACGGAAAACGTTTTACTCAAAAAATATCTTGGCTAAGTCTTTTACAACATCTGAGTGTAAAATAATGCATTCTGACTACCCAAATTCTGTAGCAGGAAATAAATGCATTTTTGTAATAATTACGTTTAGACATACTACTAAATAAAGCCGCTCTTCCAGAAGGTTTATATAATGCAGATTACCATCACATTCATCAGCATGTATTATAGATACACTTATTTCTATGGTAAGCGTCATCTGTCCGTTATAGACTGGGATAAAGTATCAGTAAATCACGGCGAGAAAAGTTGTAAAAGCCGTATACCAATTTTAAAAATTCCTTTCTATGATTTATCCCCCCCCCCACCCCGATGTGACAGCGGTAAAATCCGGGGTTCGACTACCTAGGGTGGACACAGCAGATAACCAAATCTAACTTTGTTCTAAAACAAAACAAGTTGTAACTTATGATGTTTTGTGGCAAAACGTTTATTTAAAACTAGATAAAAGATTGAACAGTAGAATAAGTTCATCGCGTATCGTCAGTGAAATGGAGAATAAAATAAAAATGTTTTTTTTTTCGGTTATTTTACTCTCGCAACGTCTTGGAAACAAAACTTCACAAAGTCTTCAGATAGTCCACCAATTGACAAAGTTTGACAAGAAATCACTAATAACATTATCTTCGTTTAAAACTGGGGTCGTCTTGGTCTTTATAGCTCCATAAGAACTCCTGACTCCTTGGTTTACCAAGCTTTTGGCAACAAACAAGCAATATTTCTCAACCTTAGAACTACCATGAGTACAGAAGAACATTGGACAATAATACAGTAATTACCTCAACTAAGCCTGATCGTTGGTTCATGACAAAAATATCTATATATTTCAAACTGACCGAGACATTACCTCAATTGAGGTTGACAGTTAGCTATTGACAATATCTGTATGTCTCAAAATGTCTAATACGATTTCAACCCACACGAAACTTGTTTAAACGAAGTACTGTAGGCTGAAAAGTTTTGAAACCAAATAAGAATAAAACTTTCCTGAATAACTTTATGAAAGGGTAAACAGTCTATTGCAAATTTTTGTTACCAAATATGTCTTTTCACATTAACATTATATTAATTTAGGTGTTTTCGCCGTACAGTGATAGATGAAGGTTATTAGAATCTTTGCTCAACTTTTCTTCGTGTAATGTCAACACAACTTTATTAAATACTGTATTGGAAATAATTATAAAAAAGACACAGGTGATACAGAAACAATGAGCAATTACATCAATGTATGATTGTGAAATATTGTTCCAAATATCCTGTATCTCTTTCCACATTTCAGCCAAGTTGTTTGGTTGCCGGTTGACGTTCTCGTAGATAAACCCCTAATGATATTCATACTAGGATTTTGTGCATGTTAATCTATGGTTGTGAGTGTTCAGTTGATCTCTTTACCTCCAGGTATCATTTCATCACATTTTCTACCACTAACTTTTAGGAAGATGAATCCTTGTCCAATAAGTTTATTTCCTTAGCGAATGACATGGTTCCAGCAATCAGAATGCAATCAGTTTTGTGTAGATATCCAATCATCCGCTGAGATGTAACCTACATTTCATTACCTAAAACTTTAATATCTACATGTTTTTCACACGCATTTCTGTTCTGGGAACTGGATGAACATTCACTAAACTACTGCTGGACATAGTGTATACTTTTGTAGGATTTATGCTGGTGTGGCACGTTCTGATAGGTAGATGACAGCCAATAAAAGCGTAAACCATCAACATGTGACTGTACTTTGATGCAGATCATTTTTACACAATAGAAGAGAAATAATATTCGGATTTTATACCCATTTTGTTCACTATTCCAGTACTATATGTTTCTTACACGTTGTTACATTCGAAATGCACACTATTCGTCTATATAATAAAGATTTCATTCTTTTCTTTTCTTTTAGAAAACAAAACTTGCTAGATCTTTGTATAGTATATAATAAAAATACGCTTGCTCTATGAAAGAGGTTACGTATTTTTGGTTTGTTTTTTTTGTTTTGTTTTTAATCAAGCACAAAGCTACACAATGGGCTATCTGTGCTCTGCCCACCACAGGTATCGAAACCCGGATTCTAGCGTTGTAAGTCCGCAGACATGCCGCTGTGCCTCTGGGGGGCACGTATTTTGGATGAACATGTTCCACTAGAAGTCTAAAAGTTATGGTTTATTCTTGCTTCGATCAACACAGTAAAAGAAATACGCTAGTACAGCGTTTAATATAAAAGTGATATTACAATATTTGACCTTAGTGTATTAATAGAGAACTAGAAAGTTTATATTTTGGCTTGGACAGTTACAACTACGTACCCAGAACAGTTGAAATGCATCTCGTATAATTTTATTGCTTTAATAATTTCGTGTAAAAAAAATAACATACAAAATTTGTAACTTTTCAGAAAAGGTCTGAAAAAAATCCATTGCAAAACTTAGCCATCCTATTCGCCTCGTGAGCTAAAGTTACCATCATGTATGTTGAAAGGGTGTTGATGTTGAAGAAGAAAAGTCGTTATCGATAGGCAAAGTAAGCAATTGCCGATGGCAGAAGAATAGAGAGGCTGCAAAATAAAAGTGATTTTACCGATTTGCCAAAGTCGCTCAACGTATATAACATCACATCTCTTGTTATGTTGCCCCTAGTTAAGCACATCTGCTGCAAAGAATAGCCAATGGGAGAGCGGAAACAGAGCGTTCAGTTTCCCTACCTATACACTAGAAATGTCTCTTTTCTTCAGAAATGTTCAACTAAGTATCTTAAAAGAGTTCTGGAAAGTAGGTCACTGTAGTATAAAAACGAAGCATGCGCTCGGAAGATTAAAAGGGATTTAAAAAAATGAAATGACATTACATTTAAAAATTTCTAAAAAGTACAAGATATCCACAGAAATTACAGTTAAAACACTGATAACTCTAAAGTGATTAAACAGTAAACTTAAGGAAAAGTGGTTGATGGAAAGCACATGCTTTCTGGTGTTCTATATCGGAAAAGGAAAGCAGAAAAAGGGAGTTTGGAAAGAAAACCAAAAAGACTGCCTCCGCAAGTCTTTGCATTGCAATAGATGAAAAGAAACTGAATAATTTATATCATTAGAACAAGTCCAGAAATACTGCTGCTGGATGCTACATTTTCTTGCTACACAATCTCGGAAATTGAAAAAAAAAACCTGCACAGTTTTTCGTTACAATTACAATTATAAAGAACAGACAGAAAGCGAAAATTCGTGAATATTTGAATGGGTTGAACCAGTTAAATTACCGAAAATTGACTCAAATATGCAACAGTTCTTGCTCGAAATGGGCGCACTTACAATAACACAGGCTTGCAATGGTTTTTA
>NW_013669604.1:96130-103215 GCF_000517525.1 Limulus polyphemus
GACTAAAAGACGTAGATTTCACACAAAAATTAGGATGAATGAGGATGCATATTCGTTTGACACCAATGTTTTTCCCCTTTCTTCAGTTTTTTTGTATTTTTGTTAAGAAACATAATAATAAAAAATGTTCATTGTGTTAAACGAAATAATAATTTGATTTAAGTAACAGTTTTTTTTTTCATCCCGATTTGCAAAAAAATCCTTATGTGAAAGCAAAAAATGAATATTAGTTTCGAAATCTGCGTAGCTGAATTGTGGAAGACTCGTTATTAAAACCAAAACAACTTTTATGAAGTTTAAATTCGCAGGCCTGTGTAATTTAACTTTTCCAAAGGAAATTCACAGCAGTTTGTTAAACACAGTGAAGAAGCACCAAGACAATGGGGTCAATGTCAGTCGGGCGTGGTTTATTGTTTTGATTTTGCTGTGATATAATTGTTCACTGTCGTCGAGCAGAACAAAGGACTGTGTGAACAAATTTGCCAACAATTTTAAGTTGACGTGAAGTCAGTAGGTCATTTGGATGCTTTTCAATTGTGAAAATACTTACAATCTTGACTGAAAATGAAGCAACTAATTAAAGAAGAGACAGAGCATTATCAATATGTACTTGAAAGATATCTTGTCTTGATAATAGTTCATGAAACATAAAATATCACACTTCATGGAAATCTCCTCATCTAGAAATGGCAATTTTATGACTTTTATTTAATACTTGGCCTTTTTTTTTTGATCCTGTAACGAAAGAACATCTAACGAATAAGCAGGCCATCTCACGGAGATTGATGACAATGCTTTCATTAAATGTACTGGAACACGCGCGTAAGAAAATGTTAGCATCGTCGTTTTTCAATACCTTTATTGCACTGAAAATTCTACTGACAAGACCCATCACCGCTACTAGTGAAGAAAGTTTTTCAAATCTCAAATTTACTGAAACTGATTTGATATCATCCATGACACAAACAAACTTCATTTGTTTGTTGAATTTCACGCAAGCCAACTCAATGGCTACCTGCGCAAACCGCCCCTAATTTAGAAGTGATAGATTAGAGGGAAGGCAGCAAGTCAACATCATTAACCGCAAACTCTTGGGTTACTCTTTTACGGACGACAAATGGGATTGACCATATTATTGTAACGTTCCCTCGGTTGAAACGAAACGGTGAGCATGTTCGTTGACAGGATTAGAACCCACGGCCGTCATATTACGAGTCGAGCTTCTTAACCACCTGGCCAATTTTGTTGGACTGGCAACAATTTCAACCGAGCATGAAACTGCACAAAAATTGGACTTGGTGCAAGCAGTAAACGAATTTGACTTAATGAAAGCAAGTAAAATGAAATTTCCCTAAATCCAAAATGTTAAGTACCATAGTGTTAACTTTTGCCGAAACATTTCCTCAGCCTTTAATAAATGAATAAAAATAAACAAAAATAGTTTAAATTGTAGCCATAAGACTTTGTGAAGAAATGAAAGTGGAATTTGG
Source organism: Limulus polyphemus (assembly GCF_000517525.1). NCBI lineage: Eukaryota > Metazoa > Arthropoda > Merostomata > Xiphosura > Limulidae > Limulus > Limulus polyphemus. The sequence continues at coordinate 97,621 of NW_013669604.1, forward strand.
TACGGTGGCAAAATAGTTAGTTTCGAGCCTACTTAATAAATCAATTTATTCCACAGTTGGCCTATGAAAAAAAAAATGATGATAGTTTTAAATAAATGGACAACCTTCACTGTGCACCAATATAGACAAGGCTTAGCTTATATATTTAGTATCTTGGAATCTTAGCAAACAAAGGAAATATCTTTCAGTAGCGATACAATTTACTATTTCTTTTGAAGGTTTACAATGTCGGCATGTAGCGCCATCTACAAGTTGTAAAATGTACGTGAAATGACTCATTGTCCATGTAAGTATATGGGAAACCCCATAAATAACTAGTAGGTTGATCGTAGTATTGGTAGTATTTCTTGATATTTTTGTATGTGACTTATTCGTTAGTAGGGTTTGTTTGTTTTAGAGCAAAGCCATATTAGGCTATCTGCTGTGTCCACCGCGGGGAATCGAACACCGGATTTTAGCGTTGTAAGTTCGAAAACTTATTAAGGACTTTATAACCAACAAAGTCATGGACCTGCAAGCAGTTTCATACATAAATAGTTTAGATTTTTTTTAATCCGACAGAATCCGTATAGGTAATTCTAGCGTTAAGCAATCTTGTATTTAGAAATAATAGGGTTTCGGATTTTCGCTTCTAATAAGCTTAAGTACTAAGATAAGTTTGTGGTGATCATATATCATTCGTTCTCGTAATTAGTGGCATATAAACTTCCCTAAGCCTAACTATTAATTAGCTTCTCTATTTGAGTTATTAGATACTAATTATTAACTAGCTTTCATCCTACGCTTTAGCTGATGATCTGCTGCACTATTAGGGAAGGTCGTTAAATGAGCTATGTTTGCGATGGTGGCTAGGATTCGATCCTGGGTCTCCGTGAACGAAAGGCCAGACTGCTATCAACTCATCTAGGATCTGTCCTGTTAGGACCTAACTCAACTAACTTATCTGAATGTTTCGAAGAAAGGTATTTAGGTTTTTCTGAATTTTATGTTAGGTTGCCCAAATGTGTTATCAGTAAGATGGGTGCAAAAGCTTTCTTTTAGCATTCTTTTTATCATGTGTGCTGCATATCCTAATTTTTTAATGTTACTCCAATTTATCGTAAGGTATTCTCTGGCATGATGGGATATTACAGATAGATCAATGTTATTGTCTTGTAAGAGCGTGGGATATTACAGATAGATCAATGTTATTGTCTTGTAAGAGCGTGGGATATTACAGATAGATTAGTATTATTGTCTTGTAAGGCCGTTAAACTCCCAAATCCTACCTTTTGTTTCTACAATATATTGAGGTCTGTATTCACAAGAATGCTGTAACCGGTGTTTAGGTGGTTTGGTGTGTATAAACCGCGATCTCATTGCGTAGTGGCTTCTGAATACTGCTAAGATTTTATGAAGTTTATACTGTTTGCCTATGTTTATAGAGATCTTCGAAGTAGAAGAATATGTCTATGTGTCTGTAATTCTTATTGGTACTTATCTTCTTCATTTTATTCTTTATAAATTGTTCTGGGTACCTATTGTCAAGAAGGGTTGCAATGATGATTTTCTTCCTTCTTAGCATCCAGTAATTAAGAAAAAAATTAATTAACAAGGAAACTTAAGCGATCGTATAGACTACTGATCACGACAATGATATATAAATTTCTTTTTGTATTATTAATAGTCATTTGTAACGAAGCCTATAGCAGTCTCGTCTTAAGTACAAACAAACAACAACAAAATATTTGTGACCGTTAGATGTACGGTATGTACAAAACTGACCATCCATTTTTAACTAATCGGTCAGGTGAGAGTCCTCTCATATTTAGGTATACTGACCAGAGTAAAGACAGCGAGCTTGCAACACAAAAGCTTTGTCTAACTCTTTGAACCAAATAATGGTACTGACTGTCATTTGTATAACGCACCCAAAGATAAACGCGCAGAGTCTGCTCGGTGGCATCATATCTCGAATCTCGAGACTTTCGAGCCGCAGTTTGCATGTTAATAACAGAGATAGAGAAGAAGAATTTGTCTTATCAAAGGATATTCTAAAGTAATTGAACCCGTATGTGTGGAATTTGACGAAGAGGGGACAATTATTTGAAGCTCAGGATACGATTGTGATAACCAAAAGCGTAACGAATTTCTGTACATACATTTGACTTGTTTTAAATATATATTATTTTTAAACCAAGTGGATTGTGTGCTATCCGTTTATTGTTGAAATTTATCGCCAACAAATCACAGACACCTGCTGTAAAGAATCCCGGCATTATAAAACCAGACAATTTATAAAGATACATTTGATCTAACCTATCATGAATTATAATTAATTACATAATTATAACCAGATATAATAACACAAAGGAACTGACTTGGTTGTATTTAGATATACCAATAACTGGCATAGCTAAGCAACATGGCTTGTGTGCGCGTGAAGTTTCTGAGACAATAGGGGTGGGGGCACGATTTTCCCTGACTTTTCCAGCCTTGGAATAATTTTTCCTTACTTTTTTTGATTCCATTTTAAAGATTTCCCCAGCTCTTCCAGCTTATTGGATACCCTGACAGTTTAAAATGAGACGCTATCATCAATAGCGTCAAACAATAATTTATCTGTAAAAGTTAAAAAAGAATATTTTGTTTGTTCTGTGCAAAGCTACTCAAAGACGCCTCTAATTTTAAACTGAAAAAAATGGAGAGAAGGCAACAAGTTAGCAGCACCCACGTCAACTATTGAATTACCTTCTCTTACCTGACTGAATAAAGGGATTTGACCGTTACTCTTATAAAACGCCATGACTCCAAATTGCAAATCACGTTTTTTCTGTGATTGGGCTTGAAATTGGAACTCTCGGATTCACAATTTGAGCAATATAACGATCATACCATGCTTGGCTCTAAAGATAAATGCGAAAACGTTCTATTTTTCATCACTTCTTATCACCGACTGGAACAAATATATAACACGTACGCTGTATCTATATAAAGTGTCGTAGACTTTATGCCATCTAGTTTAACTACTACTTTTATAAACTTACACATTCTAATGATTTTATAAGATACTGTATATTACAGTTATTCATTAAGACTCGAAAATAAAACTGACTATGTTGTTTCATAGACCAACAGCTGTTCAGTTAATGTAAAGTTTAAATTGGAGATCCTCTTGATATATATCACATAGTATCTAATTTCAAAGCAGATGTTGTTCAGCAAGTAACGGAGGTTGTTACTTCAGCTAGTCGCTGTTGTATCTTGCTGATCGATAAAAATAATGATTTTAATTACTTGCATGAAGTCGAGACATTCCTTTCTAAGCTAAACATTAAGTTATTATTATGTATACGTAAAAGAAAAAAAAAGATAATTAACAACAGCATGAACTGAAAACAGCTTTTCTAACAATAGTCGTACCCTTGATTACTGGTGAGGTACGAAACATTGAATTTTTATTGATTTTCTTCTGCTATACTCGGTAAATGTAAAGTGGTTGGAATGACATTGCATACTGTTGTTTATTTTCACTCGCAAGTTCTTAGAATTACATAAACCATTGAACAGGTAATAAAACAACAAGATTAGATACTTATGAGCACATGTTGAATCTATTATAGGGTTTCCTTTGGATGAACCATGCGTTTCAAGTGTTTTTATAAGTGTTCCCAGAACATAATTTAAGTTGATACAGTGCACTTTGCAAAGCCTTCAATTCTCAATATCTTATTATATAGTGTTTACCGTATTGGAATTATTTGGTATGTCCAATGTTTATAGCTTTAACACTTTTTGTGTAAGAAGCAATCGATATAAAGTCTCCATCCCTAACTTTTTTAAATAACAGTCTCATTCGCGCGTGACAGCGTCAAAATTTTGTTAGCGTCGATTGTTTAAATATTATAGCAAGTACTTTTTGAGTGCGAAACTTCACTCTGAACAACTCAGAAAGTACTTCGATCATTTTAGCAATAAAATTAGAAAAAAAACGAACTTTACTTTCCAAATAATATTATTTTTCTGTTTCAGCGAACGCTTCATTAGGGTTAGTAGAAGAACTGTTTTTTCAATAAATCAGAATATTTAATTGTAAATTTATAACTTTCGTGCTCATTGCTGGTAGTTTAATAGATTCTATAATAACATTTCCGAGGCTTTTGATAAAATCGTTAGAAATAACGTATTGTTATTGGCGTTTTTGCCCTTTCATGATGGTTGAAGAAACTAATCATACTTGAATGCAGATTTTCCAACGTTGAATTACTGCATAATTGAGAGTCTGTTTTGTTAACTTCAGACATTTTACGATTCATTTCGTAAGTTAATATGATTAGATGTATTGCTGAAGTATAGCGTGCTATCTAGGCCTAATGACAGCAATAAAAATTAAGCTAGGTTGTAAACATGTTTTGCACTTGATTTTGATTTAAACAGATATTGTTAATTATATCTGATAAAGCTTTTAAATTATTTCATTGAATAATTTAACTTATAGAACCAGTTATTTGCTACTGTCAGATTACAGAAACATTTTAGAAATTCTGTTATGCATTTAGTGCACAATGAAATCGATTTAAGATTCTTCTAGCATAAAAACTTTCCGAAATAGTGAGAAAACCAAAGTTTTGTAGCAGACATAAAACATATTTTAAAATGCAATTTTTATAGGCTTCTAATTGGACTAATTAAGAGGAATGTCCAAAAACATCTGCACTCCAGTCCGATTTTTATCGCTATTATTTGGTCTATTGGTTTCATTGCTTCGCCAGATTTTTAGCGTTGAAAACCGTAACGTTTAACAAACCAATCTTTCTTTAAGTCAGTAGTGCCATCTAGTACTTTCTGTATAACTAAAAATGAGTTGATCCATGAATAATTTGTAAATAAAAACTAAAACAAAATTCTTCTCAGTTGAAACACTGAAAATATTTATTACATAGTCACTGACCAACAATCCCTTTAATGACAGGCAATCAAAGTAAAAGTGTACAACACCCCAAGTTCGTACTTGAAATATAAAAATATGCTCGTAATTCGTCAAGATAAATTTTAAGATTCCAAAACAACACACAATAAAAGCAGAGTTTATTTCTTGATAAGTTATATGTAACATTTATTTTACTCATTCGTGGTATCTTGGTTTATCTACTTACGAGCAGTAACTATGTTTAAATCACGATTTATGACAAATTGTTTATTTTTTCCCCCATTGTGCTGTACTTCGCATCATGCTTCACTATAGGATTTTTGTTGACCAACTAACATAAATGTAATTTTGCATTTATATGTCCTTACAATTTAACGGTTGCAATAAAACAAATTTAAACTCTTATTTCAGGGAAAGAGAAATTTGCCTATACCGGTAATTTCTTGTCCAGAAATTATACTTATTGTAAGACAAGCAAGTGTTAAAAAAATGATATATAATTTTTTTTCAGATACTCGCGCAAAGCTACTCAAGGGCTATCTGTCGAATTTTTTATTTTTATAAATCATACATTTTCGTGTAAATTTTCTATTGATCCTGTAGAAATAAAATATAATGCACAATAGTTCCTTTATACCGGAATAACTTTGTGTTACGTCTCCGTTTGTTAATTAACTTTCCGTAAC
>NW_013669605.1:0-5837 GCF_000517525.1 Limulus polyphemus
AATACATTATTAAACAACACAGGCTTGAAGTGTAAGTAATAACAATGCTTTGTATTGTAGGTGGAACCACCTTGATCTCCTTATTGTAACTCTATCCAATACAAGTATAATACATTATTAAACAACACAGGCTTGAAGTGTAAGTAATAACAATGCTTTGTATTGTAGGTGGAACCAGCTTGATGTTCTTATTGTAACTCTATCCAATACAAGTATAATACATTATTAAACAACACAGGCTTGAAGTGTAAGTAATAACAATGCTTTGTATTGTAGGTGGAACCAGCTTGATGTTCTTATTGTAATACTATCTGTTGTGGGAATATTTTTGGAAGAAATGGAGTCAAAGATCATCCCTATCAACCCCACCATAATTCGAGTTATGCGAGTGCTAAGGATAGCAAGAGGTACTGTAGGCCCTCTACATGAATAGTATGATTTATTTCCTGTAGTTGAAAAGAGAATATTAATGAAATATTTGCTACTATAGTGTTATAAATAACAGTTCTAATGTATATTAAGTATAAACCAAAGTAAGTTAATTTTAATAATTACTAGTTGAACTTGCCTCAGAAGCTAAATCAGTCAATACAGAAATATATTTAGTAAAGTTTGGACATTAAACAAGATTTTTATACATATGTGTATATAATTGCCGATAGATATCATGTAAAAATGAAACAAAATTTAATAGTGAAGATGAATATTATTTCAAAGGTAGGTTTAAAGTTTTGTTTTCTTTTTTTTTTGTGGCAAAGTACTTTTCAGAGAAATATCACAATAGTGTTGTTAACAATACCGTGGCCATTAAGTAATGCTTCATAACTTTCGAATAATCAAGTTAACTTATTATAAGCTTACATTTTTCATTCAGAAGTAATTCAGTAACTTCGAAATAATTATCCAGTATTCATTTGAGTATTACCTTTTTTTTTTATCTTTTCCTGGTGAAAAATTTTATTTTTTCTAATTTTTCTGTGAGAAGAAAAACACTATTATAACACTATTATAAACACTATTATAACACTATTATAACACAATATTATAACATTATTATAAACACTATTATAACACAATATTATAACATTATTATAAACACTATTATAACACAATATTATAACAATATTATAACACCATTATAACACAATATTATAACACTATTATAACACAATATTATAACACAATATTATAAACACTATTATAACACAATATTATAACACTATTATAACACAATATTATAACACTATTATAACACAATATTATAACACTATTATAACACAATATTATAACACAATTTATAACACTATTATAAACATATGTCCAGGATGCTCAAGGTTTGAAATCTGGTTTCAAACATTAATATTTGGAGTTTGTGAAATCATCAGATATGGATGCTAGACAGTAGAAGTCATTTGGTGGAAAATTATATGATGTTTAACAGTCGTATGTAACACAGGACTGCAATTGGCCCAGTGGTAATTCTGAGAGCTTATAACGCAAAAAATTAAGTTTCAACACCTGGCATTGGCAGAGTATAGATATCCCATTATGTAACACAAAGGTATAGGTCTAACTTATCCATGTTTCTGTTTGCTGTTAATAAAAACGTTGCTTTTTACAGTCTTTGTAGTGTTAATTCTAAATCTGTTATCATCAAAACAGTTGATTTCTTCATGTTTACCTTATAGCCATGTAAACTAAATATAGACTGTTTTTTTTACAGTGCTGAAATTATTGAAGATGGCTAAGGGCATCAGGGCTTTGTTGGATACAGTAATGCAAGCCCTACCACAAGTGGGCAACCTAGGACTCTTGTTTTTTCTTCTCTTTTTCATTTTTGCAGCTCTTGGAGTTGAATTATTTGGTCGACTTGGTAAGTGAAACATATTTCTACATCAAAATAGATGACATATTTCACATGGTTGTTGAATGTAATTAAATAGGCAATGAGGGTATTGATACTTATCTTTTAATTTGTATATGGTTATGCATAGTAATTGTATGGGGTTATATATATAATGTCACTCATTATTAATTGACATGACCTTGAGATTTTATATTAACTAATATAGCTCTGATATTCAATATTAATTGACATGACCTTGAGATTTTATATTAACTAATATAGCTCTGACATTCAATATTAATTGACATGACCTTGAGATTTTATGTTAACTAATATAGCTCTGACATTCAATATTAATTGACATGACCTTGAGATTTTATATTAACTAACATAGCTCTGATATTCAATATTAATTGACATGACCTTGAGATTTTATATTAACTAATATAGCTCTGACATTCAATATTAATTGACATGACCTTGAGATTTTATATTAACTAACATAGCTCTGACATTCAATATTAATTGACATGACCTTGAGATTTTATATTAACTAATATAGCTCTGACATTCAATATTAATTGACGTGACCTTGAGATTTTATATTAACTAACATAGCTCTGACATTCAATATTAACTGACATTACCTTGACATTAAGAAAATTATGTTTTAATTTCGTGAATACAAATTTACATACAAAGATTTTTACATTATACATTTTACTTCTCTACCAGACTGAAAATATAAAATGGGCTTTCATCTGTAGTTATTTGATTGTTATGGATCAAACAGTTCTATTCAAGGAAAGAGTAGACCAAAAAAAGACTTAAGTACATTTGCTTATCTAAAACTTCTTTTTAATAGTTGTTTTTATTTTACTACAGCTCGGAATAAGTTTCATAAAGAGAAACATTTAATGTTTGATATATATATTTTCAAATGACTCGGTTTAATAAATCTTTTGAGTTTTATTTTCCATTAAGGTATATGAAGTGAATGTCCATAAATTATTTAAAACTTTTATTTTTGTGTTTGATATTCATACTATTAAAATAATTCATATGTTTTGTTCTGCTACTATAGTCTTTCTTAGTACATGTGACAAAATTTTAATTGACTTAATATAATGAAGTAAAAATTTTTAATTGTTTGTTTACGAGATAATAAGCTTTACTAATGAGATGATATATTTATTCTAAACTATCATATACAAATTTAAAGTAACATTTGGAAGGAATAAATAAAATAATTGTATGTGTTATTATTTTAAAATAATGTAAGAGAACATTCCTTCACTTTTTGTTTTATTTTCTTATTAAGAAATAATTTCTCTATTTTTTTGCTACTGTACTGTAGAATGCAATGATGACTTTCCTTGCCAAGGTTTAGGAGAACATGCGCATTTCCATAACTTTGGAATGGCTTTTCTAACATTGTTTCGGGTTGCAACGGGTGATAACTGGAATGGGATCATGAAGGTATGCTTGCTCTTTGAGCATAGTTTGTGTTTTGTGGATCTATTTAGTTTGATGAAATAATACTTACTTTATATATCCAAATGTTGTTATTACAGTAAATGAATGCGAGTTTACACTCGTTTCTGCGGGAGTCTAATCACATGAATTGAATACATGATATATGAAATTAAAATAGCTTTAGTCTTCTCTTCATTACCTGTCATTTATTTGTTGTATCTTTTGTATTTGGACGAAACAGTAATGACTTGTATTCCATTCCTGCTAGCAGTTGTGTTATGGTGTGATGTTAATCTTTATTATAGCTATTTTATAATGAAGTAGATTTGAAGTCATGCACTCTGTCTGAGACTTGAACATGGCTAATGCTAATGCATTAAGACCCAGCTCCATTATCTGAGGCTCGAAGTCCCAGGCAGGCAACTCTTGACTTAGTTTATTAGAATGACTATACAAAAGCTAGCTTATTTCATTATATACATAAGATAAAAGAGCAAGTAGCTGCCGTATGCAGGTAAGTTAAAAATATCCTCTGATTTCAAAAAGTAATCTCTATGAGTGAAAAGTTTGAAGGAGGTACTCTTACAAATTGAAAGCTTGGTATAACTTCTTGATTGCAAGAGACTCCTTATATGTAGGATTTGTTGAGTAGAAGCAAAAGAAAATATTTTTAAATATTTTTTTTGGCAGAATATCAGATGCATTTTGTGCATGTGCCAAGACCCATGAGTTGATTGTTACTGGATGAGGTAACTGGTTGTTTACCAATTCTTTGTTAGAAACACCTAGTAGTGGGACCAGCGTATCCTGGCTATTAATATACAGGAATCCTCCTGTGATATTTACTGAGACTTAAAAAAAAATCAATGTTTGCTTTAATCTGTGTTACTAATAAAATATCTCCTTTGTAGGAGTTTATCTCAGTAATTCTTTCTTCCGTTATTGTATAAAAGTAGTTTATCTCAGTAATTCTTTCTTCTGTTATTGTATAAAAGTAGTTTATCTCAGTAATTCTTTCTTCTGTTATTGTATAAAAGTAGTTTATCTCAGTAATTCTTTCTTCTGTTATTGTATAAAAGTAGTTTATCTCAGTAATTCTTTCTCTGTTATTGTATAAAAGTAGTTTATCAAATATGGAGTTTACACAAATTCATTCTCAAATTATCTGTTTCACCAACATAGAATTTATCACTATTTACACATTCTAAAAGATATATTAAATTTATGGAATTGCAATTAAATGAATTATTAATCAAAATCTCTGTTGTTGTTTTTTTTCCTTGTTTTTTATAATTTCATAAAACCTAAATTGCATAAAGTACATTTCTTTTTTACAACAGAAAATACCATCCGTATAAAAGTTTTCTTTTATTTAGGTTTATTCAATAACTTGTATGAGATTTTATCTACTGATTGTTTTAAATCTTTCATCGGTTACCGAATATGTGGTGATGAATCTCACAAGCTGCAGAGTTTCCTGAAATTTCTAAGAAATAAAGATGATTTGAAATTTGAAACAGTTTGTTTTTGGTGCAGTTTAAAAATTATGTGATAGCCTCACAGGTGCCTTGTAATATTAGTGTATTCATTGATCTGGCTGCAACAGTCAGTTAACCTATGTAAACGTGTTTCGTTTTATTCTAGGACACTCTTCGAGACAACTGTGATGCCGCTAGTGACTGTTTGACCAACTGTTGCGTTTCGCCACTGATTGCACCACTGTATTTTGTGGTATTTGTTTTGATGGCTCAGTTTGTGTTGGTGAATGTGGTGGTAGCTGTTCTAATGAAACATTTAGAAGAATCGCACAAACAGATGGATGATGACGATAATGACCTAGATGTGGAAATTGAACAGGAGCTAGCAGCTGAAGCAAGAGCAGCACGGAAACTGGAAGTAGAGAAGAAACTTGGACAGGTAATCTACCCTAACAAACTGCACGAGCATTATGTGGATGTATGACTTTGGAAAAGACTCTGCTACATATTGCATGGCATTATTATATAACGATTGATTGTTTAAAGACATTTTATTTGTTAATTTTAACTTAAAATAAATCATGCACACATAATCACACTAATGTATATTTATGTACTTGTTATATTTCATGTACAACTACTTCAGTTGATATAGTTAAATTATTATGAGTTAGTAAAGAAGATAAATTTTAAAACTTCAGTTTCAGACAAATATTCTGTGCTAGCTAGGTTTATTTTTTCAGCAGCATTACAAAAGCATAAAAATAGAAATAAATACTTTATATTCGTATTTTTTAATATATTATGTAAGCCTTCTAAAGCATCCTATATAATATATATTAGTATAATAATCTTTACAAAATTTTATATAAAATATTATATTTAGGTAAACAAATATACCCTTATTTTCATTTGTTTTTTTCTTATCCATATATTCTAAATAATAAAAACATATAATAGAATTAAATATAAAATAATAACGTTTTTAAAAGAGTAAACTGTATTTGTTGTATTTTTTAGTTGTTCTGAAAGTAGAA
>NW_013669605.1:6837-13199 GCF_000517525.1 Limulus polyphemus
GAAAATTAGTTATTTAATATCCATAAATGCTGTGATAGAAAAAATGCAAAGAAATATGAGTCAAGAAAGTAACTGTATTCATCTTCATGTTTTTATAATTTGCAAACTGTTCAGGGCTTTTTAATGAATTATAAAATTATTTTTCAATATTCTATGTTGTTTAATTACTATTGTAATGCTACATTTAAAAAAGTTCAGTGTAAGAAAAATACATGATGAGTGTTGTAAAAGTTACTATATCTGGATATGGGATGTGTGTACTGTTTCATAACCCCACCTCAAGAACCAGGTGCTGTAAACCAGGTCTCAGGGCTATATAGAAGTCAAACTTGTTCTAAAAGAACAAAATAGAAAGTCAGAGATTGAAATACAATACGAAAAAAAGACTATACATACATTGTGCACAATACGAAAAAAAGACTATATATACATTGTGCACAATATGAAAAAAAGACTATAAATACATTGTACACAATATGAAAAAAAGACTATACATACATTGTAAACAATACGAAAAAAAGACTATACATACATTGTGCACAATACGAAAAAAAGACTATACATACAATGTGCACAATATGAAAAAAAGACTATACATACATTGTACACAATACGAAAAAAAGACTATACATACATTGTACACAATAAAAAAAAGACTATACATACATTGTGCACAATACAAAAAACGACTATACATACATTTTGCACAACATGAAAAAAGACTAAACATACTTTGTGCACAATACGAAAAAAGACTATACATACATTGTGCACAATACGAAAAAAAGACTATACATACATTGTGCACAATACGAAAAAAAGACTATACATACATTGTACACAATATGAAAAAAAGACTATACATACATTGTGCACAATACGAAAAAAAAGACTATACATACATTGTGCACAATGCAGATAAGCAAAGTGATTGATGAGGTGCATATTAGCAATTTGAATTAATTCTTTTGGCACATACCATTGTAAAAGAACAGGAATGTCAAAATAAGTTGTACAGGATTTTGAATTATAGAGAGAATCATTTAAAAGCAAAATGAACTTTATCTGCTGAAATATGTTAGATTGTGCGTTATATCCTGACACACTAGCTACAGACCTAAGACGAAAGAATAAATGTGGTGCATTCCTACACATTATAAATTTCAAATAAGAACTATTCTTATATGAAGAACATCAACATCACTCCTTGATCCTTCTTATGTGGTTATATTCTTCTAAGGAAGCATTATATTTTTTTCTGAAACTTCTGTAGTGACATAGCATTGAGAAGGTCAATTATGTTCCTCCTATATTCCCCATTTTTCAAAACAGATTGGAAGCTGGAAAATATGATTATTAAATTCACAACATAAATAATTTTGAGTATAAGATGAGCTATCTTAGCTTAATTAATCTGGTTTATCTTCATCTAAAGCAGTCCCAACATATTAAACTATGCAATTCAATGCAACTTTATCCTTTACACCATTTAATATAATGTTAAAACTCTGGTACTTATTTCTGCTGTGTTAATTACTATTCCCTAATAAAAGTAGTGATGGAAATTACACAAAGAAAACTTGTACTTAAAGTATATCAGTTGGATATCATAAACCTCTTAGAGCTCAGTATTGCTATCACATATCTTAGACATCAAACATTGCTTTCTACATTATTTTATCGGTGGTAATTATGATTTTGTAACCAATAGTGATTGAAGAATCACGTATGCTGACCCATATTCATAGGTTTTAGCAGTTCCTTCAAAGAGAATTGTTGCTAATTTTGTTGTTAATTGTTTCATTTTATACGCTTTGCGTCACTTCTGCTACTAGAAATGAAAGAAAAATTAATCACTCGGTTAGATTAGTAGCAGATATATGAGAATGTAGAACATTAAATAATATAATTTCTCAGCCTCTTCATCCATGCTTTAAACTAAATAACTTACACTACCCCTTATCTGTTTGATAAGATGAAAATTTATCAACACAACATTGTGTATGTACAATACTACGTAAGATATTGCAAACAAAAGAAATAATAGTTGCTCATTAACTGCACTTATATCTAGTAGATTCATGAATTATATGTTCTCTAGTTTAAGTAAGATCATGGTTTTAAGAATAACTTGGAAACTAACAATTATCATTGTTCATAAAAGTCAGAACAAGGAAATACAGCTTTCTATCATTTCAATGTTATTCTTATTCAAACTTAGGAATATAGAAGTTCTGTAACAGTTTACAGATTTTTTGGTAATTCAGTAACAAAGCAGTAATACAACAAACAATTGTGTCCATCAAACCAAGTGATTTTAAAACATTTTTTAAATTGTAGATGACTAGTTAGTAATTTAATTTAGTGATTATCAGTAATTTAGTTTAATTTAGTGATTATCAGTAATCTAATTTAATTTAGTGATTATCAGTAATTTAATTTAATTTAGTGATTATCAGTAATTTAATTTAGTGATTATCAGTAATTTAATTTAATTTAGTGATTATCAGTAATTTAATTTAGTGATTATCAGTAATTTAGTTTAATTTAGTGATTATCAGTAATTTAATTTAGTGATTATCAGTAATTTAATTTAGTGATTATCAGTAATTTAATTTAGTGATTATCAGTAACTTAATTTAGTGATTATCATTAACTTAATTTAGGGATTATCAGTAATTTAACTAAATTTTGTGATTATCATTAATTTAATTTAGTGATTATCATTAACTTAATTTAGGGATTATCAGTAATTTAACTAAATTTTGTGATTATTATTAATTTAATTTAATGATTACCAATAATTTAGTTTAATTTAGTGATTATCAGTAAATTAGTTTAACTTAGTGATTATCAGTAATCCAATTTAATTTAGTCGATTATCAGTAATTCAATTTAACTTAGGGATTATCAGTAATTTAATTTAATTTAATGATTATTAGTAATTTAATTTCTCAGTCAAGTAGAAGTCACCATTTGCTGAACAATTTATATATCTTAGGATTAACTTTTTGTAGTTGTAAAAAGAAGAATTTAGATAATAAATTCCTTTCATTAGACATTTCATGTGAATAACGAAGACATCTACCATTTGTGTTCTAATTTGTATGTCACTGACAGAATACCTTAATTGGTCATTTACTTAACTTAAAAGTTGCTATTCAAGGAACAACAATAAATTTAATTGGTAATAAATTAAATTATCATGTGCTGTGATATTTTTAACTCATAAGTAGGTACAGAGTTGCATTGGCTACAATGAAACTTGATAAATATGCTTAAAGCTGAAAAGTGTACATTGAAAAATTCTTTATAATCATACAATTGAAACATTGTTGGTTGAAATTCTAGATGGTTTTTACCAATATATTTAGTTTTTTTTTGTTTATTTCTCCTTGCCTATAACACGTGCTTGTATAGTTTAATTAATATTTTCATCTGTTGTGTTTTAGGTTGCAACTTGTCACCTGTGACTATAACCATAGAGTTTTCTGAGTTTGCATCTGTTAATTCTCTTGGTGAAACAGGCCACGATCCTACAAATCTGGAAGAAACAACTTGTTTCTTGGGTAGGGAATTGGAAGTACCTAATAAGCAAAAAACTGGTTTCAGGGAGCGGTTAGGGAAGTACAGTAATATAACAGCTGTACATCAAAGCCAAAAACAAGGAGAAAAAAGACATCACTCTCACGAGTTGGATTTCCCTTCAGTATTTATATCAAATGGTGATACTAAAAGTTTGGACAACAGATACAAAACTGACCCTAAGAATGCAGTATCTGTGTATAATGAACGTCATTCCATGACACCTAGACTCAAATTATCGCCCACTCTTTCTTCGCCATCTGTAATGCTCAGTTCAGTTAGCAGTGGTGCACTGTTACTCAATGATGATGAATTCCCCAATGATTCCATTCTCCAGAGATACGATGGCAGTGTAAGCTCGTTTCCTGTTGAAACTGACGTACCATCCGTTAAAAGCAGACAGGATAAGAAACATGATTTGTCCATGGAAGATGAAGACGAATCACCAACTTCAACTCAGAGTTTGTTACATGATTATCCTGTTGAACGTGAGGAAAGGAGTCCAAGTGTCACAGATTGTGTCAGTCCACCTCTGGCTACCTCACATTATCCTTGTGAGGAGCAGTGCCCTTTTCTGTCAGACGTGGTATCACAGTTTGGGGTGAGGAACACTCTGGATAAGAAACAAGGTTCTGTTACCCATCACACAGAATCTTCTGACTTCTGCTAGCAGTGGGGTATACGTTTAGTAGAAGCATTTCAGGGGGGGGGGGGTTCTTAAAATTTAGGAAAATTATAATATGTAACTTATGTAATGTTTATCTTGTAATATAATATATAAAAGATAATTGATATATATTTCTGTAAATACTGTATTTAGAACAATGATATAGGTTAAAGTAATTACAGGATTTTAGATCAGAAAGTGCTTGATACAAATTAGAAAATTTCCATTTGTAAATGTCACGTTTCTTAATTATGTATCACTTTAACAAAGTGTTTGATATACTTTAGGTTGTTGTTTTTTTGACGTAAAACACTCATTCGTCGTCTTTGTAAACATAGGCTGTAAACATTATATTAATATAAGTTGCTAGCTGGTTGAAAGTTGTTAGTGTACAGTGTAATATCCGGATTATGCTGTGTTACTTTAGTTTTACGACATACTATTAAAAACTCAGATTTTTTCACACAAAAATAAATATATAAAACATGCTATTTGTTACGAAGCTCTGGGGAAGGATATTCATTTTTGTTATTGTATGTCTTGGTGACAACCGTTGTATTGAGAGCTTTCGCTACAGTGAGCAAGGAGTTAATATGTCCGTTGATGTAGAGGTTGAAATAATAAAATATCAGTAGTAATTCTCACACAGTAATCCATTTGTCATTATATACTTGCTACTTTAAATGTTGTTTAAGTGACTTGACTGAGAAATATTTTATGTAATCATATCCTTCTGAAAGTCGAAATAATAGAAGTGAGTGGTTTGTCTCGGGTATCGAAACCCGGTTATAAGCCTACAGAGTTACCGCTTAGCCACTGGGGGGTGTTAAGTAAAATGTTAGGATCTACAGCTTTCTCAACATGAATAGATAGAGACTTCACACTGAAAGTTCTTCGTGACACAAAGAAATTAAATAAACTGCTCGATCTTCGTAAAGTTTTTGTGTCAAATTAATCGACATTTTTTTTTTATATCATACTGATCGTTACGAACATCGAGGTTTATGGGTTTGGAAAGCTTCGCAGATAACGAACATTTATGATTGCTTGCTATACCCACACCAAATAGATCTTGTGTCGCATGTTTATAAATATTATTATGAACATTTCACGAGAGTTTAAGAGAAGATTTATTAAAAGTAAACGGTGGTATTTTAACTTTACTTTTCTAAAGAATAGCGTACAATGTCTGTATGTTATGTTACGTACTGAAAATACGTGCCACTCCTACCCAGTGGCTCAGCCGTAAATATACGGGCTAACCAAAACTCAAATCCGGGTTTCGCCACCCTCTGTGTTCAGATCACAGATAGCACATTGTGTAGCTTCGTGCTTTACAAAACCCAAACCTGCCCTCCTTCCAAAACGCCATAATACTATTATAAACGTTTATATTTAGAAGAAAAATTACACTTGTGTTTCAAAATTGTTGATACAAGAAATTAGTTTTTTGCAAAAGATCAAATGTGCTTTACAAAGAAAAAGTCACTGGGTAGTTTTAACGTGTAATTATTTGTGTCAACTGGAGTAAAAGTCACTGGGTAGTTTTAACGAGTAATTATTTCTGTCGACTCGAGCAAAAATCACTAGGTAGTTTTAACGTGTAATTATTTCTGTCAACTTGAGTAAAAGTCACTGGGTAGTTTTAACGTGTAATTATTTCTGTCGACTTGAGTAAAAGTCACTGGATAGTTTTAACGTGTAATTATTTCTGTCAACTCGAGTAAAAGTCACTGTGTAGTTTAACGTGTAATTATATCTGTCAACTTGAGCAAAATCACTAGGTAGTTTAACGTGTAATTATTTCTGTCGACTTGAGTAAAAGTCACTGGGTAGTTTTAACGTGTAATTAATTATTTCTGTCGACTTGAGTAAAATCACTAGGTAGTTTTAACGTGTAATTATTTCTGTCGACTCGAGCAAAAATCACTAGATAGTTTTAACGTGTAATTATTTCTGTCGACTCGATCAAAAATCACTAGGTAGTTTTAACGTGTAATTATTTTTGTCAACTTGAGTAAAAGTCACTGGGTAGTTTTAACGTGTAATTATTTCTGTGGACTTGAGTAAAAATCACTAGGTAGTTTTAACGTGTAATTATTTCTGTCAA
>NW_013669605.1:13844-16549 GCF_000517525.1 Limulus polyphemus
AAAAATCACTAGGTAGTTTTAACGTGTAATTATTTCTGTCAACTCGAGTAAAAGTCACTGTGTAGTTTAACGTGTAATTATATCTGTCAACTCGAGTAAAAGTCACTGTGTAGTTTAACGTGTATTTATATCTGTCAACTTGAGCAAAAGTCACTGGGTAGTTTTAACGTGTAATTATTTCTGTCGACTCGAGCAAAAATCACTGGGTAGTTTTAACGTGTAATTATTTCTGTCGACTTGAGTAAAATTTACTGGGTAGTTTTAACATGTAATTATTTCTGTCAACTTGAGTAAAAGTCACTGGGTAGTTTTAGCGTTTAATTATTTCTGTCAACTGGAGTAAAAGTCACTAGGTAGTTTTAACGTGTAATTATTTCTGTCAACTTGAGCAAAAGTCACTGGGTAGTTTTAACGTGTAATTATTTCTGTCGACTCGAGTAAAAGTCACTGGGTAGTTTTAACGTGTAATTATTTCTGTCAACTCGAGTAAAGTCATTGGATAGTTTTAACGTGTAATTATTTCTGTCAAGTTTAGTCACTGGGTAGTTTTAACGTGTAATTATTTCTGTCAACTTGAGTAAAACTCGCTGGTTCGTATTAAAGTTTGTCAGTGTTTTTAGATCTTTAGCTATATAACTAAAAGTACTTTTCTTTTGGCCTATCTATCGGACATTCAAGAAAATGACGACGATTTCAAAAACACAAACGAATCTTTTATTGAGACGTTTCGAAGATTTTCAACGGTCAGCCGTAAACTGACCTGCGTTGTAAAACTTTTTAATTTTCCACCTGCTTTAAAGACACTAAAATTATTACTTTTTTTTAATTAGCACACAAAAAGTTGTAGAACGTCTGTCGTGTATTAAGCACCCTAGCGGAAGATCTTGAACCAAGTTGTATATACAAACCCTGATGAAGCCGCAAAGGCAAAACGTTGGATAAAATTAAAAATAATTATTTTATAAATATCTGGAGTGGAGATAAGTTATAAACACATTATAGATTTACAGGTTTTTTTTGTTTGTTTGTTTAATTTCGCGCAAAGTTACTCGAGGGTTATCTGCACTAGCCTTCTCTAAGTTTGAAGCGATAGACTAGAGTAAAGTCACTTAGTCATCACCTCCCGCCGCCAACTCTTTTACCAACGAATAATGGAATTCATCGCGGCATCGTAACCCATCACGGCTGGAAGGGCAAGCACGTTCAGTGACGGGTTTCGATCCACATATTGCAAGTCGAGCACCCCAATCATCAGGCCATGCCAGGAATTTCTGTATAGACCTACCACCTCTCAAGGACATCTTGAATAATCAGATTTATGCTACACAGAACTAACGTGGCCCGGCATGGCCAGGTGGTTAAGGCACTCGACTCGCAATCTGCTGGCCGCGGGTTCGAATCCCCGTCACACCAAACATGCTCGCCCTTTCAGCCGTGGGGGCGTTATAATGTGACGGTCAATCCCACTATTCGTTGGTAAAAGAGTAGCCCAAGAGTTGGCGGTGGGTGGTGATGACTAGCTGCCTTCCCTCTAGTCTTACACTGCTAAATTAGGGACGGCTAGTGCAGATAGCCCTCGTGTTGCTTTGCGCGAAATTCAAAAACAAAACAAACAGAACTAACGTGCAGTAAAGAAAGATCAAGGTGCAAATTATTTCGAAAAGTAAATGTTCAGATTTGCCCCTTATGAATGTCTTTAGAATTTCTCATATAGCTTCACAAACAGGATATTGAATATTGAATTGATAGATTACAACAACAACAACAGGTGGTCAATAGCTTCTGCCACTAACTCTTAGGCTATGTTTTAGTCGACAAATGATTTTTGTCTGTCATTCTTAAAGCTCTCCATGACCCCTGACCCGGCATGGCCAAGTGGTTAGGGCGCTTGATTCGCAATCTGAGGGTCACACCAAACATGCTCGCCCTTTCAGCTGTGGGGGGCGTTTTAATGTGATCAATCCCACTATTCGTTGGTAAAAAGAATTGGCGGTGGGTGGTGATGACTAGCTGCCTTCCCTCTAGTCTTACACTACTAAATTAGGGACGGCTAGCACAGATAGCCCATTGTGTAGCTTTGTGGTTAATTACAGATAAACACAGTCCAAGTTCTATTTTTTTATAATGATACTTTTTCGTTAATGTTATAATGTCTGAATTTTGAATTTTCTGCCGAAATAAACACTAGCCGTTATTCTTTTATTAATTGTGCTTCAAAAAAGCACTGTTTTTCAAGTTTCAAAAAATTGATATTTTCACCAAAAATACCAAGGCTATAGCCTTCACGTTTTGCTAAAATTTTGAAAAAATTTATTTTTCTTCATATTTCAATACAAAGATGCCCTTGATGTGTACTATTTAGAATGAACATCCTTTCATCGAAATTTCCAATATTTATTCCATATTCCTATATCAAGATATGCGAGCTTCGATTTTTCTTTTTTTTCCTTCAGGTATAATAAACAAAAGAAGGGCTTTAAATATATCTCAATATATTGAGAGATCACTGAACTTCCAAGTATCTTTTCTACATGTATTGAGAAATAACTGAACTTCAGTGTATATTTTCTTACCTTTTTGCTCCATCTATTGAGATATAACTGAACGTCCAAGGATTTTTTCTTAATTGATTCTCTCCATCTATTGAGAGAAAAATGAACTTCTAAGTATTTTTTCTTAATTTTTCTCTCCATCTATTGAGAGAT
>NW_013669605.1:17549-18266 GCF_000517525.1 Limulus polyphemus
ACAAAGGGATTTAAATTGATAGTTATTGGACGAGCATCAGGACGTGTTTGTTGTGCAAATATAAGGTAGTGACAGTAGTTACGTCTATTGTGTTTCAAGTAAAGGTTCTTAATAATAGTTCAATACAGTTTACACATATTGAGATATAACTGAACTTCCAAGTAGCTCTTTCTTAATATTTTTATCCATCTATTGAGAGATAACTGAACTTTCAAGTATTTTTTCTTACTTTTTTCTCAACTGAACTTCCAAGTATATTTTTACTTATTATTTGTTTCTCCATCTATTGAGAAACAACTGACTTCAAAATATTTTTTTCTTAATTTTTCTCAACCTATTGAGATATAACTGAACTTCTAAGTATTTTTCTTAATTTTTTCTCAATATATTGAGAGATAACTGAACTTACAAGTATCATTTCTCCATCTATTGAGATATAACTGAACATTCAAGTATTTTCCTTATTATTTGTTTCTCCATCTAGTGAGAGATAACTGAACTTCCAAGGATTTTTCATTATTATTTGTTTCTCCATCTATTGAGATATAACTGTACTTCCAAGTATTTTCCTTATTATTTGTTTCACCATCTATTGAGATATAACTGAACTTCCAAGTATTTTCCTTATTATTTGTTTCTACATCTATTGAGCGATTAGTGAACTTCCAAGTATTTTCTCTTAATTTTTCTCCTATCTATTGAGAGATAACCAACCTT
>NW_013669605.1:19266-22055 GCF_000517525.1 Limulus polyphemus
TCTATTGATAGTTAACAAAATTTCTATTATGAAATATAAAAGTAATTCTCCTGAGTAGTGGTTTTCATTTTTGTATTTTCTCAGAAAAATGCGAGTAATAGGAGAAGATAATAACATTGCTCTTATATACAAATCGGGCTTTGATGCTTAATTACAAATAAACTCAGTCCAAGCACAGTCTCTCCTCCCTCCCATAATGAAAGGGGAGTCTCTCCCAGGAAACCACTTCTTGTATCTTGAACAAATAAGGGCTCTTTGGAAGTATTTGGTATCCCATACTCCAACAGCTTCTTCTTTTATTTGATATAATAGTTTTTGTACGTGTGCTGGAATCTTAGAAAGCAACATCTGGTAAGCTCTACAGAATTACCAGTTTCAATTTAAAAGTTCAATGTATTTATCTCTGTCCTGCTGACATTTTTTAATGCAAATGAAGCAAAAACTTATGTTTAACTCCGAATTCAAAGGAAATAACAAGTTCGTAGAAACGGAAATAATTTTTTTGTCGTACAATTCAGCATCAAATAAACATTTTAGTTTTATACAGTTTTTACGCCTATTCTGCATTTATAAGTGTTGATTAATAAGATGTAGACCTGAGATACACTAATTTATATGTGTTCATTAATTAGACGTAGGCCTAAGATACACTGTTTTATACGTTTTGATTAATAAGATGAAGATCTAAGATACACTAGTTTATGTTTTGATTAATAAGATGTAAGCCTAGGATACATTGATTTATAAGTGTTGATTAATAAGATGTAGGCCTAAGATACACTAATTCGGCAGAAAAGAGGCACTCATTAGAGTTTGTATTTCTTTATATTTGATGTAAATTATCATTACTAGCAAAAACGTCGCCCTAGTGGTGGCAGCTTTCTAATCGTAGTATTCATGCCTCATTGAAAAAATTTAGAAAAGTGAACATTTTCTAAAAAAAGAAAAGAATGATTTCTTTCTGAGAAGTACTACACGAGTAAAGTGTTTGGACTGTGCTCCTCAGTCATACGCAACTCATTGTATCAAAATAATTCTACATATAGAGCTAAAAAATTTCATAACTTTTACTCGTATAAACTGTAATGTTTTGTATGTTAAAAGTGATACTGCTTATTGAAAATACAAGTTCTTTTTTAAGAACTCCAGTTTCTCAGTACTACATTTAAAATTTACATCATTGAAATTGTATTCACACTCTCACGTATAGTCTTAGTGAAAGTCGTTTTCTTGTTGTGACGAGAGTACTTTTATTCAAAATTTTGTACTATTATAAAAAAAATGGTTGTTGCACATGCCACAGTTAATTTTCTGATTGTCTGAATCTTGAATACCCAAAGTATGAAATGTTTATGAATTTTTATTTGTGGTGCCATTCAATAGATGGCGCAGGAGTTTTGGTTACATACATAGATACTGACATACAGCGTTAAGTCCATTATAGTAAGAAAAACGCAGTCCTTTTCTTTCAGACACATATACACGCAACCTATGTCTTTGTACTCGTTTATTTTCTTCATAAAGCTAACGTTTTTTTTTGTTTTGTATATTTACAAAGTTAAGCGTGGTATATTGTGATATGTCTTGTTATATTATTAATGCAGTATGTAAACATTGTAGGGGACTTTTTCTTCATGCATTTTTCTCAAAGTTTATGATCAACTGATTGGGGGTGGGACAAGAATTATTAATTCGTCTCTGGTGTTCATGTGGACTTAAATGGTAACAGAGAAATAGTATACCATTTTCTTTCGAACTTGGTACCATGTACTAAAACATATAGACAGTAAACACTGTTGTCCTTGATGTTAAAGGTCACATCTGCAGCAACAAGCCAGTGTATAGAAGTTTTGATCTTTTTTTAGAGTTCTTAGAAATCAATTAGATGAAGCACATGTTCTCTCCCTCACCCCCTCCTCCCACTTATGTCCTCTTACTGAAATCGTGGGTTAACGAGGAGAGTTTTGTTTAAAAAAGCGCACTTATTTTTAGCTAACTATATTTCAAACAGAGGTAAATTGTTACCGTCAGTTCATGTTTACAAAAAAATATATACACTTCTTATACGAGTACAGAAAATACTTTTAAAAATAACTGAGCAATAATTTTCGGTGTAAAGGATATTTTATTACAAACAGTTCAAAATAATTACGAGAAACGTTTCAGTGTCTGTATTCTGCAGGCTGTGAGTTACTACCCATAAAGTAAATTACTGATTTTCAGCCGCGGCATAGCGGCTCATAAAACGGCTCTGAGGTTTTCAAGTACAAACTTTTAGTTCATAACTTCGTCATCTCTTGGCCGATTTGAGATCTAATTACAGTTTTGGACTCAGGAGATCAAACCCTTTTGATTGTTTTATTTGACCAATCGCGTATAATAAACTACAACTTTTAAAGAATAAAAATTAAAAACATTAGCCCAAAGCCTTCAATCAATTTGAATTCAAAAACAGATCTTCTCGATAACTCTGCTTATTTCCCATACTCGTGATGTTAACATGTAGAATTTTTTAAACCAAATACATTAAGTGCGTGGGTGGTAAATGTCAAATTATAAAAACTTGCGAATATAAAAACGTTTTGATTGACTTTGTGTTACAATTAGAAAATAATTATCAATGAAAACAGTATAATTGAATAATTTAAAGGCAAGGAAACAAAATAACTTGTATAAGAATGTAAATTCAAATATAATGTAATGCTAAAATATGTTTTAATAATTAGCCAAACCTTATCACTTTCCTAGTCATCAGGCACTTTTCCTCCGTTTGTTTGTTTTTAGTTAAG
>NW_013669605.1:22106-28378 GCF_000517525.1 Limulus polyphemus
GGTTTCTAGCGTTGTAAGTTCGTAGACATACTGCTGTGCCACGAAGGGGTAGGGTCTTTTTCTTCCGCACAAAAATTCAATGTGTTTGATTTATAGCGCAAAGCTACATAATGGGCTATCTGCGCTCTGTCCACCACAAGAAATTTTACCCCGGATTACAGCGTTGTAAGTCTATAAACTTGGCGCTGACTCACTTGAGGCACCGCACAGAAATGAACGTTTTCTTTCTAAGAATAGAATATCAACCTCAAAAGTATAGTTTGTTGATGGCTTGTAGGTTTAATTTAGGGTATTAATCTTTCACTTCTTTCAACATTAGGTTTCGTCCGTCGACAACATTGATGTTATGCTTATAACTTTTCTATTCGTAGTTTCCTGAAGTGCTTATCTCTAGCTTTATATTTTGAATATTTATGAAAATGGAAACTTTTTTAAAATTTTGTTTTGCAAGTCTCTCTGTTAGAATCATAAAACACAACACAGACGTGTAAGGAAATAAAAACTACATTTTAGAGGCTCGACGTTAAATCTAAAGGATTATAACGCTAAAATTTGGGTTTCGATACCCGTGGTTGGCACATCATATGTAAAGACGTGTAAGGAAATAGAAACTTCACTTTCCTCTTTAATATAGCTCCTTAGAGGTTCAGCGTTAAATCTGAAGGCTTATAACGCTAAATATTGGGTTTCGATACCCGTAGTCGACACATCATAGATAGCCAGTTATTTCGCTTTGTGCTTAATAAAAAACAAACAAACAAACCACTTTCATATAATACGGTGTACCGGTACCAGTCTTAAGTGTATTAATAGGTAATGCAAACCTTTAACATATGATAAAAATCAATCTTTCGTTTATAATTATACCATTAAACAACTTTTTAAAATAATTTAGTAATAAAGCAAAATAAGCCTAATCAAACTTCCCGAAGAGCAACGCACATGAGTTGTGAAACGAAAATTATAAATAATAATATATCCTCCGTTTTAATTTTCCGAAGGTTAATTTCAATATATATACATATGTCACAAAGAAGATTTTTATGTTTTTAATTTTGATTTTGTAAAATTTCTTTGACTTTAAAGGTTCGGAATCCTGCACACAGTGAAAAGTGTAACATATTTACTTGCTACACCCACGGTGTAAATACATTTGATTCTGACGTATAAAGTAGTTCAGTTCTAAGTACGCTTGCTACACCCATGGTGTTAATACATTTGATTATGACGTATAAAGTAGTTCAGTTCTAAGTACGCTTTCTTCTACACCCACGGTGTTAATACATTTGATTTTGACGTATAAATTAGTTCAGTTCTAAATGCGCTTGATACACCCATGTTGTTAATACATTTGATTATGACGTATAAAGTAGTACAGTTCTAAGTACGCTTGCTACACCCACGGTGTTAATACATTTGATTATGACGTATAAAGTAGTTCAGTTCTAAGTACGCTTGATACACCCATGGTGTTAATACATTTGATTATGACGTATAAAGTAGTACAGTTCTAAGTACGCTTGCTACACCCACGGTGTTAATACATTTGATTATGACGTATAAAGTAGTTCAGTTCTAAGTACGCTTTCTTCTACACGAAATTCAAAGTGAAGTTTTCCATATTTGAAAATGATAGCATCATCATTTAAATACAGAGTTAACCTGAAGCGAGGTTGTCACAACGTGTTATATTGTAAACAGGAATAAAAACGTCATGTTTTGTTTTTTATAAATAGATGTAAACAGGAATAAAAAACGTCACGTTTTGTTATATTATAAACAGATGTAAACAGTAATAAAACGTCACGTTTTATTATTCTATAAACAGATTTAAACAGAAATATAAACCATATTTTTTATAAACAGAAATATAAACCATATTTTTTATAAACAGGAATAAAACGTCATGTTTTTTTCATAAACAGATGTAAACAGGAATAAAAACGTCAGGTTTTGTTTTTTCATATATAGATATAAACAGCAGTAAAACCGTCACATCTTATTTTATATACAGGCGTGGGAATCAGATAAATACAAATAACCGTTTTTTTAAAGTTGCTTAAATTCTCGTCAATGTATATTTATACTTGTGATTAATTTGAAATATGAGAACAGAAATAAATGATATAACAAAACGTGGCCATCACTTCTGGACGAATCACATTGGATATTTGAGACGAATCTCATTGGATGATGCAATTTTATTCGACAATATTCTATTGATGCCAAATGAAACTTGTTCTACTTTATTCCATGACGTCTTCAGTTTAAAAGATCTGCATTTATGTAAATATTTACGCAAACTAGAACCAAACGTTGTTTTTCTTTTTTTGTTTGTCCTCAAACTCGTGATTTACAGTAACCGTAAAGTTAACAGTACCTAACCTTGCATGTACAGAGTGATTCAGTTACTTCAGCGCTACAGAAATGTTTTTAAAATAGCATCATAACCTAAATAACCCACTTTCTGTTTAAATATTAACCAGTCAGTACAGCGTATTCTTTCTTTCCTTCCTTTAGAACAAAGCTTATCTGGACTATCTGCTGTCTCCACCGAGGAAAATTGAACCTCGGATTTTAGCGTTGTAAGCTTACCGATGTCCCACCGGGGAACACAACGTAACAAAATCAAGGTTTGCTAAAACCATATGGTTGACTGAAGGAACGTGATCATTTGCTCATTGGTTGTGTATATCTTGGCGAGACACGTTACTAAATATGAGGTTACTAGGTTCCCCACCACCACTACCACCACCCTCGGTGGTTCAGCTGCAAATCCGAAGATTTACAATGTTAAAAATCAGGTTTCGATACCCGCAGCGTGCAAAGCACAGGTAACTCCTTGCATAATTTCAATCTTAGTCAACAAAAGACTAATTATCTATCGTTCTTAGTTAAGAAATATTCATGATTATCTCTTCAAAACGCTCTGGCGCAAGTATTAATTCAAGTTAATATATATATAAATCTTTATAGATAACAAAACCATCTTGATTTTGCTTATTTTGCGTTGTGAAGTCTTAAAGGTACTTTTAGTCCAGAATTCGTGTAAATTTACAAAATGCAAAGGTCAAGGATTATTTATTAATTTTTTGGTGCTAGAGTACACCTTTAACACGAGATAAAACTGGTAACAAAAATACACGTCGTCCAGTAACAGTATCCAGTAATTTAGTAACCTGCTAATTTTGAAAAATATTCTGTTTATTTTTGAAATAGATAAATTCACTGCATCTCAACCCGAAACATCAGTGCAAACAGCAACTATGATATTTTCCTGAGTAAAAATTCGATTCTTAACGAACGTACAGGTGCAATTGAAACAACAATGTCAGAATCTTTAAAGATCGTTCGTAAGGAAAGTCAGTATATGAACACGTGGTATTCATTAAAAAAAAAAAAAAGCCCCCCAGTGGCAGAGCGGTATGTCTACGGACTTACAACGCTAGAATCCGGGTTTCGATACCCGTGGTGGGCAGAGCCCAGATAGCCCATCGTGTAGCTTTGTGCCCAATTACAAAACAAACAAATCATGAAAAAAAAATAAGGATTTTCAGGATATTTTAAAATACTCTAAACAATTAGAAAATTAGCATAGAAAAGGTTTCACCCAGTTATTTATCTTGTTTCCGATTGTCCTACAAATCTGAGGGTCGCGGGTTCGACTCCCCGTCCCATCGATTATGCTCGCTCTTTCGCGTTTTAAGTGACGGTCAGTTTCACTATTAGTTGGTAAAAGAGTAGCCCAAGAGTTGGTGGTGGGTGGTGATGACTAGCTGCTTCACCTCTAATCTTTCACTGCTAAATTAGAGACGGATAGCGCCCTCGTGTAGCTTTGCGCGAAATTAAAACAAAACAAAACAAACTTAATCACTCGACTACACAACTTTCTAATTCTTCATATCCCACAAAGGGATGACATTCATCACAAGTCCAAGTGTTGTTAATCATGATATCTTTGTATTTACTGGTACATGAGCGAATGCTATATAATTATTTAAATAAAACTTTCGCAAAAACCGTTTTTTTTAAACATTTCCCTGTAGCTTTTTGGCGTTTTTACATTTGTTCTGCTGTTTTTTAATATTTTTACATTTGTTCTGCTAATTTTTATATTTCTACATTTGTTCTGCTAATTTTTATATTTCTACATTTATTCTGCTGTTTTTACATTTGCTCTGCTATTTTTTATGTTTTTATATTTGTTCTGCTATTTATATATTTTTACATTTGTCGTGCTGTTTTTACATTTGCTCTGCTATTTTTTATGTTTTTATATTTGTTCTGCTATTTATATGTATTTTTTACATTTGTCGTACTGTTTTTACATTTGTTCTGCTATTTTCTATGTTTTTATATTTGTCCTGCTGTTTTTTGGTGTTTTTACATTTGTCTTGCTGTTTCTACATTTGTTTTGGTGTTTTTACAATGTTCTGCTATTTTTTATATTTTGACATTTGTCTTGCTGTTTTTACATTTGTTCTGCTGTTTTTTGGTTTTTTACATTTGTCTTGCTGTTTCTACATTTGTTCTGCTGTTTTTTGGTTTTTTACATTTGTTCTGCTGTTTTATGGATCACGTCCAAGAAAATAAATAATAAGAACAGATATGTGCCGAATATATAAATATAGACTGAGTTTACTACTCACGGGAAATGTTAAAGGCTTTAAATGTTTAAAATTGAATTTGACATTTTTTACAGATATAAAACACACGCAAACTATACTAGATCACCATAAAAACAAAATGAAATTTATTTTACGGTTCCATATTGCAGTTGTTATTTGATTTGATTCAACGCTTAAAAGATTCAATCAACTTATATCTGATTTGTGCTTTTAGGGACTGTAGGCTTAAACTTGATAGACATTGTGTTAGAGAACAAAATAAAATCTTTCTTTGACTGTGAAAGTAAGCTTATAAGCACAAATGTAAAGCATTTTACAGAACCAAATGGAACCTTAGTAGCTCGAGAAAATACGTTTGTGAACACAGTAGAAACTTTTTAACGGAATCAAAGTGAACCTTACTAACACCAAACGTTAGTGATCTGTCACAGCTCAAAAAACCATGTTGAAATTTGGGTTCATCTTCTAGTTTTACTCCTCAATATTTTGTTCGTTTTTTTTTTAGAAGCACAAAGCTACACACAGTGGGCTATCTGTGCTGTGTCCACCAAGGGTATCGAAACCCGGGTTTTAGCGTTATAGGCCTTCAGACTTACCGCTGAGTAACTGGAGGTGAGGGGGATTCTTCAGGATATTTCTTCTGAAGATTGAAGAGGATATGAACCCTAACGTCCGTCTGTTTTTTTCTTTTTAAAAAATACTCATTAAATAACTTTATAATTTCACTTATTTAAAGATTAGTATAAATATATTTATTTTCGTTTGTGATGACATTAAAATTATGATTTTATAATTCTCCTCACCAATTGCTTCGTCTTTCAACATTGCTATTGAATTGTTCAGCTGTTAAACTTTTAATCTATTTATACCACCAACCAGATGGCGATAGTGAACAGATATAAATAAATACGCTGTTGTTGATATTATTACTGTTGTCAGCGCACAGCAACACGAATGGTCTGTCTACGCTCTATCCACTGCAGGGAATTGACCTTCAGCTTTTAGAATTATGAGTTTGTCAACTGAATAAACCAGGGAGCAAATAAATGTGCGTTACATTTGTTTCTTTCTGTTGTTTTTTATTTCTCTATTTTACACTAAATGACATTCATATCATGATCAGATCATACGGTCAAGTACATATTTAAATCATACTGAGATTTATCAATATTCTGTAGGATTTATGATGACGTTCGTAAACTTGTGAACTAATCATATTTATTCAGCAGTCTCATTACGCTTCTTCTCCGTTTATTGAGTAGTTGAACGACGTATTTGAATTCCTAAAGAAAATGCCACAGGCTAGGCTATTTCTTCAAAAAATACGTTTAAAAACATGTATCATCATTGACGTCAAAGCCTACGTAGGATTATACGTTAGGAAGCTCCATTGTCTATGCTTAAGAAATAAGAGGGTCATTAAATACTTACGATGAGGTTGTAGTGACCAAGTGAAGCTATAATTAGTAGCCTTTGTGATTAATCAAGTCTAATGACCAATTAGACACTGGTTTAAAATTAAAACCCACGTTTCGACTGTCAGTTTGCTACCGTCTTCAGTTTGTTTGTTTTGAATTTCGCGCAAAGCTACACGAGAGCTATCTGCGCTAGCCGTCCCTAATTTAGCTAGTGAAACACTAGAGG
>NW_013669605.1:29378-35097 GCF_000517525.1 Limulus polyphemus
AGTTTGTACAGTTAAAATATGATAGATTTTAATAATCGGATCATTCACACGAGTTTGTACAGTTAAAATATGATAGATTTTAATAATCGGATCATTTACACGAGTTTGTACAGTTAAAATATGATAGATTTTAATAATTGGATCATTTACACGAGTTTGTACAGTTAAAATATGATAGATTTTAATAATCGGATCATTCACACGAGTTTGTACAGTTAAAATATGATAGATTTTAATAATCGGATCATTCACACGAGTTTGTACAGTTAAAATATGATATATTTTAATAATCGGATCATTCACACGAGTTTGTACAGTTCCGTTTGATATCTTTGATTTAACAATATCTTTCAGTACTTCTTCTGATGAGCCTTCTTTTTAATTGGTAAAACAAATTATTTAATTTATCTACTGGAAAATATAGCGTTAAAATGGGGGGTTCGAATCCTCGCGATGGGCAGAACGCAAAAAAATCCATTAGGTAGCTAAGACTAAACGAACAAACTATCGTAGGGCACTTTTTTTATATTAATATTCATGTATCATGGAATATGAAATAATTATTTAATATCATCTTTTCATGTTATATACGACCAGAATTTAGAAACGAATCCTTGGGTGTTTTTTATGAAACTTCGTATTTAACCAAATCTTCGATATCAAATTATAAGTTAAAACGTATAAAAAACAATTATTTGAATGAAATAATGGGTGTTTTAACTGCAAAAAAAGTTAAGATTTTAATCATTAAACAGTCCAGTTACGGGTTGGATGTGAAAAACGTTATCCAATTAATTACAAAGTCCAGATAAATTTTACCCTTTATAAAAAAAGTGGTAACATTGAAATTGTTGTCTAATCAGATTTTTACTTGTTGGTCAGGAAGTGTCTCTGTGTGAAGTATACATAAGTACAACGGTTTAGAAAAGAAACCTTATTTATGCATGATAGCAAATCCGAAAAATTCGCTTCCTAGCTGTTAAGGTTTCAACAGTTTTAGAACAATTACTGAATAAAAAGTTTGAAAACTTATATCAAATGTTTAGACGCAAAAACAAAACAATGTAAATTCGTTTAACTGACTCCAAAATCAACGTAGTTTTGTTGGCCTTTGTTATCAAAAAATAACGCAATCATTTTGGAATTATGAAACCATCTTTTCCCTCTTTGCTTAGAGGAAATGAAAATAAAATGAGCTTGTTTCTTGTATGTTTATTTATATAATGTCGGACATTACATTGTATGTTATCACACTAAAACCAACAGTATTTCACAAACGAATGGCTCAGCTGGATGTTTACAGCAACAGTAATTTTCATTTATAATCCCAAGTGAAAAATCAAAAAGTAGTTCTATTTCACTACTCGTTGTATTTATGCACCAAGTTCGGGTATCTTCCCCATCCTAAAGGATTAATAACCTACTAACATATTTATTGTAATATATTAGTAAGGTCAGATAACAGGCTCTATTTAACTTTGCGCTACGTGTATATTTTAGAAGTCTCATAGAGTGAAGGAAGCGGACTTGGTTGAAGAGAACTGCACATCGACTTGATTGATATATATAACTGATCTTAGTTCATAGTTATTGTTCAGACCTTAGCTTTGATATCGACTAACATTATAGGGCCAGAATAAGCATTACGTTGAGAGAGAGAGAGAGGAATTTTAGTCAAATTTGAGCATATGTAAAGCAGAATTGTACTAGATATGAATGATAACGTCCCCTGCTGGGTTAGGATTAAGCTTACGAATTTACAATGCTAAAATTCAGGGTTCGATTTCCCGCAGTGGACCATGCGCAGATAGCTCATTATGCTACTTTGCAACATGGCTGATACCTCTGTTGGATTATTGCTTTCTCTTTTCTCTGTTTGCAAACATTTGAGATTTGTTGTTTATTTTCATCATTTTTTTTTCTTTTAGTTACTAAAATTTGTGTCCTCGTTTAGACAATCCCTTATCAGTGATGGTATATTCTTTAAGTCTTCACCATGAACTACACAAATAATGCTAGGCCTAATTTGTTTGGTTATTTTTCAGACATTCCTACAAAGCTGATTAAGAACCATATCCGCTAGCCGTCCCTAACTTTTAATTGATACACTAGATGAAAGACAACTTAGTCCACAGCACTTACTTCTAATTCTCTAATCGATAAGTAGCAGTTGACTGTCACTCTTACAACGCTCTCACGGCCCCAAAGTGTGGAGCACGAAGTTGTTTCTGCTATGGGATGTGAGCCACGGACCCTCGGGTCCTCATTTCGGCGCTTTAACCACTATTCCATATCTGGTCCAAGATCTAATTTAGGCTTAGCCTGGTTTGTTTTGAATTTTATCACAAAGCTACTCGAGGGCTATCTGCGATAGTCGTCCCTAATTTAGCAGTGATAAACTAGAGGGAAGACACCGTCAACTCTATTATTAACGAATAGCGGGATTGGCCGTCACTATATAACGCCCCCACAGCTGAAAGTACCAGAATGTTCGGTGACGGGGATTCGAACCAGCAATCGGCGGACTGCGAGTCGATCGCCATTACCACCAGGCTCTCTCAACTTGACACACTATAAATGCACATGCTGTTGGTCATAAATACATAATTATATGAAATATCAGTTCGCACAGATTTTACTAAGTAGCGTATAAATATGAGAATTATAGATATTGAATATATTTTTGGATAAATTAACGCATCTTTTTTTAGTCATTACAACTCTTTGTGGTTCCGTTCATCTGCAAACTTTGTTAGGAAAACAATAATAAGTAATTCATCATGCAGTCTGTTTTTTGTTGTTGTTGGACTGTTACTGCGTGGTTACGATAACAGTGCAGCCACGTGACATCCATAAATGGATCTTACTATCTGTCCATCGTGGAACCAAACATTCTAAATAGGCGGAATCTGGTGACATCAGTCATAAATAAAACACAAGAAGAACAAATTTATTGTGACAAGTCTCGAAAATGCACCAATGGAACAACTAAAGTGCAGGTTTAGGTAGAAATACTTAGTTCAATTTCGTCAGAAGTGGTAAATTTAAATTGCGTGTTTTATAAATCACGATACCATTGTAAATATACAGCATCGAAGAATATAAACTTAATTTATACAAAGACTCTAGTTTATACAATTTATTTACATACATGCTATAGTTGTCATTTAATACTAAGGGAACTCGTGCTTCGAGTACAAAACAATTTTTGATTGAGGTATTTTGTATTTGAATACACGAAGGTTATAAAACGTAACGTCAGTTCTGTGTATTTAAAGTAATTAAAACAGTCATGTGACCTGCCTAGACTACTCACGCAAGAGGTTAGGTACGTAGAGCTCTGAACGAATCTGATGGCCGTGCGGGGCGTCTCAATGACAGCGAGGTTAAACCTAAATGGGTAAAGACCGTTAAGCCTATTCCATAATACGTGATACCCACCAAACACCTATAGCAGAAAAGACACTTTGATGAGCCGAATGGTGTGATAAAAAAAATGACCAACCGATCGACTTATTTAGTAAGTAATACCAGATCTAGATATCTGTTGTGTCCACCAGGGGGATATCGAACCCCAGATTTTATTTTTTTATACCTTAAACTTATCACTGTCCCATCAGGGGACCCAGAGTACCTAAAAAGTATTGTTGGCTGTAGTTTTCGTAGTTTTCAATCAAACAGATTGAACACGGTATATTACTCATTAATCTCTGACTTCCACACATCCTCTATCAAACAGATTGAACACGGTATATTACTCATTAATCTCTGACTTTCACACATCCTCTATAAAACAGATTGAACACGGTATATTGCTCATTAATCTCTGACTTTCACACATCCTCTATCAAACAGATTGAACACGGTATATTACTCATTAATCTCTGACTTCCACACATCCTTTATAAAACAGATTGAACATGGTATATTACTCATTAATCTCTGACTTCCACACATTCTCTATCATGATATTCATGAGAAAATCAAAATTTGTTAAGTTGATAATGTGTTTCTATAGACACCGTTTATGAGACATTGTTAAGTTGATAATGTGTTTCTATAGACCCCGTTTATGAAACATTGTTAAGTTGATAATGTGTTTCTATAGACCCCATTTGTGAAACATTATTAAGTTTATAATGTGTTTCTATAGACCCCGTTTGTGAAACATTGTTAAGTTCATAATGTGTTTCTATAGACCCCATTTGTGAAACATTATTAAGTTCATAATGTGTTTCTATAGACCCCGTTTATGAGACATTGTTAAGTTTATAATGTGTTTCTATAGACCCCGTTTGTGAAACATTGTTAAGTTCATAATGTGTTTCTATAGACCCCGTTTATGAGATATTGTTAAATTCATAATGAGTTTTTACAGACCCCCGTTTATGAGAAACCTAAATATCATACACAGAGAACAAGACCCGTCAACACGAACCCATTTGATGTGAAATATTGACATATGGACATAAAACACTTGGTGTGAAATTCATACCAGAGCTTTACATGAGCAGCCACCGTTGTTAGTGGACACAACGTTGGTATTTGTAATATGGAGAAATCCGAACAAAAAAACTTACTTTTTTCAAAGGTGACTTCATGAGATATCAGAAAATGACGGTAAATATATTTTTCTCCTGGTAAATAACATTTTTTTCTTTCTTTAAATAGAAACATCTAAAACAACGAAAATAAAGGTACGTTGTGCCACAAAGGTTGTAATTGTCATAGAAAAATTATGAGAAATTATTTGAAAAAGAAATGAAGCAAAACATTCATTTACGGTTGGTACATAATTATCGGTAATTTAGTGTCTGTTTGAGAAATAATGAAATTACGATTTTTAATCAAGTTTTGCAACGGAATAAAAAAACAACGTCAATTATCGATAGAATAGTTTTGTTTAATGACGCCAGGTGTTGTCGTCGATAAACTAAGCACGCGAGTCATTTAGTAAGTGGTTTGGATTGTTCTGAATTTCGCGCAAAGCCCGCCTAGCCGTCCATAATTTAGCAGTGAAAGACTAGAGGAAAGACAGCTAGTTATCACAACACACCGCCAACTCTTGGGCTACTATTTTTACCAACGAATAGTGGGAGTTATCGTCACTTTATAACGTCCCCACGGCTAAAAGGACGAGCATGTTTGGTGGGACGGGGATTCGAACCCGCGCCCTAACCACCTGGACATGCCAGGCTCCCCATTTAGTAAGTGGAAACACGAATTATCTCTGAATGTATTAAATAAACACACGCCGCATGTCGTTCTTCTCCATTAATAATGAACTATAAATTTTTTACGCACAATTCTTTAGGTGTGAAATACACATATCACACATACTAACGCACACACACACATATATCACACACACTAACACACACACACACACATGCATCACACACACTAACATAAACACACACATATATCACACACTAACACACACACACATATATATATCACACACTAACACACACACCACATATATCACACACACTTACACACACACCACATATATCACACACACTTACACACACATATATCACACACACACACATATATCACACACACTAACACACACACACCACATATATCACACACACTAACACACACACACACCACATATATCACTCACTAACACACACACACACACCACATATATCACACACACTAACACACACACACACACCACATATATCACACACACTAACACACACACACA
>NW_013669605.1:35107-44288 GCF_000517525.1 Limulus polyphemus
CACTAACACACACACACACACCACATATATCACACACACTAACACACACACACACACCACATATATCACACACACTAACACACACACACCACATATATCACACACACTAACACACACACACACATATATATGTGATTAAAAGTTTGTCAGAGATTAACTCAGTCGATGCCAAGCGTGATCTTGTTGTGAGGATTATAAATCAGAGGATTCATGGTTCGAGGACAATTGTCGCAAAAACTCGCTTCGGAGCCGTGAGTTCGCTATATAAAAATGACTGTCATTTATCACTTTTCTGTGAGGTAAGCGTAGCCCAACAGTTGGCGTTTGGTGCTGTTGACTATCTTTCCTCAATCTAGTCTATAGGCTTAATACAGGGACAGCTCCCTTTCTGTATCTTTGCGTGGAAATTGTGAAACGGGCAAATATACACTTTAGTTGTAGGAGCGAAAGGCTAGAGAAAATATTCCTTAGCTGTAGGAGCTTAATGAAAGGTTAGGGCAAATATATCTTAGTTGTAGGAGCTTAATGAAAGGTTAGGGCAAATATATCTTAATTGTAGGAGCTTAATGAAAGGTTAGGGCAAATATATCTTAGTTGTAGGAGCTTAATGAAAGGTTAGGGCAAATATACCTTAGTTGTAGGAGCTTAATGAAAGGTTAGGGCAAATATACCTTTAGTTGAAGGAGCTTAATGTAAGGTTAGGGAAAATATACCTTAGTTGTGTGAGCTTAATGAAAGATTAAGGAACATATACTTTAGTTGTAAGAGCTTAATGAAAGGTTAGGGCAAATAAACCTTAGTTGTAGGAGCTTAATGAAAGGTTAGAGCAAATATACCTTGGTTGTAGGAGCTTAATGAAAGGTTAGGGCAAATATACCTTTAGTTGTAGGAGCTTAATGTAAGGTTAGGGAAAATATACTTTAGTTGTAGGAGCTTAATGAAAGGTCAGGGCAAATATATGTTAGTTGTAGGAGCTTAATGAAAGGTTAGGGCAAATATACCTTAGTTGTAGGAACTTAATGAAAGGTTAGACAAATATATCTTAGTTGTAGGAGCTTAATGAAAGGTTAGTGTAAATATACCTTAGTTGTAGGACCTTAATGAAAGATTAGAGCAAATATACCTTAGTTGTAGGAACTTAATGAAAGGCTAGTGTAAATATACCTTAGTTGTAGGAGCCTACAACTAAGGTATATTTGTTCTAACCTTTCATTAAGTTCCTACAACTAAGGTATATTTACACTAACCTTTCATTAAGTTCCTACAACTAAGGTATATTTGCTCTAACCTTTCATTAAGCTCCTACAACTAAGGTATATTTACACTAACCTTTCATTAAGAGCATAATGAAAGGTTAGTGTAAATATACCTTAGTTGTAGGAGCTTAATGAAAGGTCAGGGCAAATATATCTTAGTTGTAGGAGCTTAATGAAAGGTTAGTGCAAATATACCTTAGTTGTAGGAGCTTAATGAAAGGTTAGTGTAAATATATCTTAGAAGTAGGAGCTTAATGAAAGGTTAGTGCAATTAAAAGGTGGTTTATGTGTATACATTTCTTCCACGAACATAAGTTGAATTTGTTATCGTAAAAACGTATTTTACAGTTTAAGACTTTCATATCTTGTAGGTTATTAGACAAATATTTAATTTCAATCACTGTCCTTTCTAATTACTGTTTTATGATTATGAATTGGAAAATGAAAACCAGTAACTGTTTCGAATATTATAAAAAAGCAACCATATACAGCTTATAAAAATTCACTTATTTTATTACTTTTTAGTACTCGGTATTTTCAACTTAAATGACACCTTATGCTACACATGGACTAAACTGCCGCGTCAGATATCCTAAGGTTCAGACATTTACATCCCTAATTTAAAACTCCTGACCAGAGGGACTGCAAAAACCAGCATTATCCTCCGCCACCTCGGCTGTTCTAAAATGAATCGTGAGATTAAATGTTAGGGTTATAATTCTCTCTACAGCTGAACGTGAAGAGCGTGTCCAGTGAAATATCGAGACTCGAACCTTGGGCCTTCTGATCCTTAGTCTATCACTGGTCTACGTTGGGCCAGTATTGTTTAGAATTTAATGCACTTTCTTGCCATATCAGAAACAGTTTGCCAGAGAAAAATCCAATTTTAGGTAATTTAAACTGTTATCTGGTTAAAGTGAAACCTTATACTTTCAACCACCTAGCCCCCCCCCCAGTGGCACAGCGGTATGTCTGCGGACTTGCGACGCTAGAAACCGGGTTTCGGTACCCGTGGTGGGCAGAGCACAGATAGCCCATTGTGTAGCTTTGTGCTTAATTCCAAACAAACAAACAAATCAATCACTTCAAAGGTTTTTATGCCAATTTGTCACCCCTTCTAAAGCCGTCGTTGTGCTACCGAGTAATAATGTGGTGATTCACAGTGAGTTGGTAATCTTAAGATGAGACACACTAATGATTATAGATTATTTAGCACAGTTAGCGAAGGCATTAGAGTGATGTTCTGGTTTCGTACTCGTGGGACTTGTATCGATCTTAATCTTTTAATTATATCCCATTTCCCCACCTTTTAGGATCATGTAATATACTGTCATAATTTGTAGTTCCAAGATGATGTGCATATCTTAGACAAGATTTAGATAATGAAATGGTAATGCAATTTACGACTTTATTTTAGCTTTCTCGGACGGCTAATTATTTCTGCACATCGTAGACGTCATCTTATCAACAGCGCCATCTTCTGTAAGTCTAATATAGTCTAATATTGTAAAGACCACGTAATTAAATGTAGGATTTAAAGGCGTATATTAGAAGCATTCGGATGATTATGAGATTCATTAATTTTTTTAGTTACGCCTAAAATAAGAAGAAAAAATGAGCTTCTTCTCTAATGACAAGATCTTGCTGTTATGGGAGAACAAGAAATAAAAACTTGCCCAATTTCTGAAGCCTTTAACTAGGTTAAAGCCCCAATTTCTGAAGCCTTTATCTAGGTTAAAGCCCCAGTTTCTGAAGCCTTTATCTAGGTTAAAGCCCCAATTTCTGAAGCCTTTATCTAGGTTAAAGCCCCAATTTCTGAAGCCTTTATCTAGGTTAAAGCCCCAATTTCTGAAGCCTTTATCTAGGTTAAAACGAGATACTCATGCAGTGTATGATAAAAACTTTATAAA
The DNA here is from genome assembly GCF_000517525.1 of Limulus polyphemus. Classification (NCBI taxonomy): domain Eukaryota; kingdom Metazoa; phylum Arthropoda; class Merostomata; order Xiphosura; family Limulidae; genus Limulus; species Limulus polyphemus. Next base: position 38,274 of record NW_013669605.1, read on the forward strand.
TTTATAGTTCAAATACTAAAATATTCATTTGTTGAAATGATTTAATTAATTAACTAATTAGTTCTTTTAAACAGAAGCGTCATTAAATCTTATGACTTATTTTATCCCAACAGAAGAGAATATAAAACATATTTTTTGATATTATGTTGTTTGAAGCTATTATTTTAAAAGCGTATAACTGTATTTTCCTTTGAGACATACTTTTCCTTAATCATATACTTATTTTGTGTTAATGGTAGGAATATAGAGCTAATTTTCAACTATTGGTCAGAGGGAATGCAGCAGCACCCTACCGGCCATCATCCGTAATAAGGGACTGACTGTTTCTCTAATAACACATGCACGGCTTAAATTGGATGGAAATATTTTGTGGTGTTGCACAGATTCTACCGCAGGGCCAACCCACCTTTTTTTAAAGCGTTATATTAATGAAATAGGTAACATTTTTTTTCAAACTCGGATCAGATTAGAACCCGGGTCATCAAAAGAGCGTTAGTGATAAGAGTAAAGTTCTCTTTTAAATGAAACTAAAGTTGACTCGTACCACCTTGATACCTTTGTAATAGTGTTTAGGGTATGGGTAATCCATATCAGATATACCTCCCCCACTAGCTGAACGGTAATTCTGAGAGCTCAGACCGCTAAAATCCAGGTTTTTCGATACTTGTGGTGGGCCCAGCACAGATAGCTATGGTATAGCTTTGCGCTTAACAACAATAGGACCACGTTTAATTAATTAACTCATTTATGAGAGTAATGACGATCGTTATGAATTATACGCCCGAATTTTGTTCTTTGTAGCTTAAAATGGATATGCATAATTCAAAATACTTTGTTAAAGATGTGAGTAGTTAAACAGGGTTCCGTTTCATCATAATTATATGACGTTTTCTTTAGGGAAAATCCGATAGTTTACACAAAGCATAACTTCGATAATTTGTTGCCACACCTCACAACTAGAAGCTCTCCTCGACTTCGCCAGCTGATACGCACTGCACCTGCGCTAGCTGGAGGTGGCTTTTCCTACTTTGGGCATGGCACATGTTTGACGTTCAGAGTGTTCCGTGTTTGCGACCGACGACGAAAAGACAGGGCTAATACACGCGTATTTTTACAACCAAAAGGATTAGAATGCACTAGTCATTGTGTTCTAATAGTCATGTAGGACTCGAGCACGTGCATCGTTCAGCTCATAGCAACAAGCAGACATTGGAAGCTGATTTCTAAGAGCAGAAGCTAAGAATTTCGGGTCTGTCTGAGCGGCAAATCTGGAAGAGATTACACCAGTTGAGGTCTGTATAAATAATATATAAATATATATATATATATACATTTAGCGAGATAGAGAGAGAGAGAGCCCTCTTGTGTTTGTTTTCAAGTGTGATACAAATATTTAATCCTGACAGTTAATCCAACATGTGAAATGAAGATCTGATAACCTAAAACTATTTGTGATCAATAAGTTAGGAAAGACTAAACAACTACGATTGTTAGTGCGCAGAACTCGGTAAATATATTGGGATTAGCTTTTAGTTTTAACACGTGCAAGTATTAGCCAATAGGCTCCCATTTGTTTTCCTTGTCTTTGATTATATGCTCAAATTAAATGACCTAGTGATTAGGGAACTGTATTCACAATTTGTGGGTTTTGGGATCGAAACCCATCATCAAACATGCTCGTCCTTTCAGCCGTGGGAGCTTGTAATGTGACAGTTAATTGCACAATTCGGTAGTTATAGCAAGAGTTGGCGGTGGATGGGGATGACTAGCTGCCTTTCTTCTGGTCTATCTCTTCAAATTAGGGACAGCTAGCACAGGTAGCTCTTCTAGCAGCTTTGCGCGATATTCAGAACAAATAAATAAACTAAAATTCTAGCTATGTTTTGACGATCAGTTGATCTCGGTGGTTATTTTCTTCTCAAATGTACAATAATCGTCATTAAAACTTTGTTGGTAGTTGAGCACAGAGCTATACAATAAATCATCTGTGCTGTGTCCACCACATTTACTGAAACCCGGTTTTTGGCGTTATAATCCGTCAGACTTACCGCTGTGCCACTAAAACCGTGAGCGTTTAGTAGATCAGTAGCAACACGATGCATACTAATCCATATTATGTATTAGTTCATAAATAAACAATAAAACACGTAGTTCATGAAATAAATGACATACTGGAATTTGTAAAGTAAGTGGATAAATCAGTCGACTTACGACAATTCGTCTCAGATCCGAATATGAGTGAGAAAATAGTTGTTAGTGTTGTACCTCGGGTTTCCACACAGAAACTATAACTGAAAAAACATTAGTAGACTGAAATAAATTAATCTACGATCCTTTCGTTTACGAAAACAGATATTTACGTCCAATTATCAATTCATAAAAAAAAAAAATTAGCTAGTGTTATCGGTACCGTAACTTAATACAACCAGTTTTCTTTTTTTTTAATGCTATCTTATCGGTTTCAGCTTAATTAAAGACGCTTCATTTCTTTTGAAAAAGTGAAGCACTGGCAAAAACAATAAACTACAAAACCATAATGAAATATAAGTAAACGGTAGTACATTTCAAACACTCATCATTTATGTCCCCCGATGGGTGAGCGGTAATTTTGTGGACTTACAACGATAATATCTTGGACTCGATTCCGGGTGAGCGGTAATTTTCTGGACTTACAAACGATAATATCTTGGACTCGATTCCGGGTGAGCGGTAATTTTGTGGACTTACAACGATAATATCTTGGACTAGATTCTGGGTGAGCGGTAATTTTGTGGACTTACAACGATAATATCTTGGACTCGATTCCGGGTGAGCGGTAATTTTGTGGACTTACAACGATAATATCTTGGACTCGATTCTGGGTGAGCGGTAATTTTGTGGACTTACAACGATAATATCTTGGACTCGATTCCGGGTGAGCGGTAATTTTGTGGACTTACAACGATAATATCTTGGACTCGATTCCGGGTGAGCGGTAATTTTCTGGACTTACAACGATAATATCTTGGACTCGATTCTGGGTGAGCGGTAATTTTGTGGACTTACAACGATAATATCTTGAACTCGATTCCGGGTGAGTGGTAATTTTCTGGACTTACAACGATAATATCTTGGACTCGATTCCGGGTGAGCGGTAATTTTGTGGACTTACAAACGACAATATCTTGGACTTCGATTCCGGGTGAGCGGTAATTTTCTGGACTTACAAACGACAATATCTTGGACTCGATTCCGGGTGAGCGGTAATTTTCTGGACTTACAACGATAATATCTTGGACTTGATTCCCCGCGAAGAGCCTAACAAACCTGCGAAAAATTATTCTTTGACGTATATTCTGGTTCACATTGGTTTTGTGTCTTTTGGAACATGCCTGAATGTTTTTTTATTTTTTACCCCCTATGGCTAGGAAACTACTATCAGAGTTGCGCACCTAGAGCACAGACTCAGACTGTACTTCATAGTTTGAGTATATTAGAACTATACAAACTCAGACTGTACTTTATAGTTTGAGTATATTAGAACTATACAAACTCAGACTGTACTTCATAGTTTGAGTATATTAGAACTATACAAACTCAGACTGTACTTTATAGTTTGAGTATATTAGAACTACACAAACTCAGACTGTACTCTACAGTTTGAGTATATTAGAACCAGTTTGCTATGTAACCTGTAGAATTTCCTGATCATCAACAATTATAAGGCTTATCAGAATTCCACTTGCACTTCATTGATTTAAAAAAAAGAACGTTTAAGAATCGCTTAAAACAAAATTATTTCGTTAATCGAATATAGAAAATGTTTTTAATTAGCTGAAATAAAGTACTTTCGTTCGTTTGTAGTTAAGCACAAAGCTACACAATGGGCTATCTGTGCTCTGTCCACCACGGGTATCGAAATCCGGTTTCTAGCGTTGTAAGTCCGCAGACATGGAAATGAAGTTACGTAGAAGTTGTTTTGATATGAAGGATTTTATAGAACTATTTTTTACAAAGTTTATACAATTATTAAAGTGCTCAATATAAAATAGAAATAGCACCGTGCGATATAATTGTAGGTTTGATCCAAATCTTTTAAAAGATAGAAATATTATTCCTGTGCAGTAATTTGAAATGTATCAAACTCTGCTAGAAACTGTTAAAGTAGTAACATTCAAGTAATTTTAGATTTATCAAACACTGCTAGAAACTGTTAAAGTAGTAACATTCAAGTAATTTTAAATTTATCAAACACTGCTAGAAACTGTTAAAGTAGTAACATTCAAGTAATTTTAGATTTATCAAACACTGCTAGAAACTGTTAAAGTAGTAATATTCAAGTAATTTTAAATTTATCAAACACTGCTAGAAACTGTTAAAGTAGTAACATTCAAGTAATTTTTAGCAAATCTAGTGAAACGTACTTGATTATTGAAGCTAATATAAACGTGTGTAATGAAGGTATTTAGTTAAGCCTTAATTAAAAGAGAGACTTATAAAGTAACTCAAATAATAAACAATTGTAACTGCAGATTCTGAAAGGTTGACCTCATAGTTTTTTTTCTGCCCCTTACAGCGACTACACTTACTTCCAGAGGGTTTTTTTTAAAAGCTTGTTCAACAAAAATAGGTTGAACAATGAAACAATGTATCTAGAAAGATCTATACACCAAACTTGCATGGACACTAATAGATAAAAAGGACTTATAAACTTTGCGTGGTTTGGTTATCGCGCAAAGCTACTCGAGGGCTATCTGTGTTAGATTAGAGGGAAAGCAGCTAGTCAACCTCACCCACCTCCAACTCTTGGACTACTCTTTAGCAGCAGATAGTGGGATTGACCATCACATTATAACACTTCCAATGTGAAAAGGCGAGCATGTTCGGGAACGGGATTCGATCCCACGACCTGCAGGTTACCATAACCACCAGATCATGCCAGGCCTCACGTGGCAATAACTTGCATCATCTGTTTCCAGTCTTTCTCACCACTTTTTGCATCCTGACTGAAGCCCAACATCCAATGAATCACTTGATGCTAAGTGCCTTAACAGTCACTGCTCCCGACACTTACTTGCCCCCCCCCCACCCACCACCCGTGGCCTGTGGCTCTCCATTTGGGAACTCATCTTATACATATAGACGCAAGGTATGAACAGTAGGCAACAAATTTTAGCTTGACACAAAGCCAAGTTAGCTACACGTTCCGCTGTTCTTAGGATCTTATCATCACGAGTTCAGCAATTATTCATATAAACATAACTACCTTACTGACCCAGTATAATTTTTGTCTTTCTTTAACGTGAAGTAAATGTAACTTTTTACTGAATTTGTTCGTCACAAGAGAATCTAATGTGATCTAAGTTAGCATTAATAATCGAAAATTATCGTCTTTAAAAATAGCTGCATTTACCTTATTAAGCTACATTTACCTTATTAATTAATAAGGTAAATGTAGCTTAATAAGGTAAATGTAGCGCTTATAAGGTAAATGTAGCTTAATAAGGTAAATGTAGCTTAATAAGGTAAATGTAGCTTAATAAAGTAAATGTAGCTTATAAGGTAAATGTAGCTTAATAAGGTAAATGCAGCTTAATAAGGTAAATGTTGCCCTTATTAAACTGCATTTACCTTATTAAACTACATTTACCTTATTAAGCTACATTTACCTTATTAAACAACATTTACCTTATTAAGCTGCATTTACCTTATTAAGCTACATTTACCTTATTAAGCTACATTTACCTTATTAAGCTACATTTACCTTATAAGCTACATTTACTTTATTAAGCTACATTTACCTTATTAAGCTACATTTACCTTATTAAGCTACATTTACCTTATAAGCTACATTTACTTTATTAAGCTACATTTACCTTATTAAGCTACATTTACTTTATTAAGCTACATTTACCTTATTAAGCTACATTTACCTTATTAAGCTGCATTACCTTATTAAGCTGCATTTACCTTATTAAACTACATTTACCTTATTAAGCTACATTTACCTTATTAAGCTGCATTTACCTTATTAAA
>NW_013669605.1:44766-46571 GCF_000517525.1 Limulus polyphemus
TTTAGTTTATCGTTGATATTATCTCAGTGCAACTACCGTGCACCTCTATTTAGAAGTTCCGTACTGGGATAAACAATTTAGTTTATCGTTGATATTATCTCAGTGCAACTACCGTGCACCTCTATTTAGAAGTTCCGTACTGGGATAAACAATTTAGTTTATCGTTGATATTATCTCAGTGCAACTACGTGCACCTCTATTTAGAAGTAAAGTTCCGTACTGGGATAAACAATTTAGTTTATCGTTGATATTATCTCAGTGCAACTACGTGCACCTCTATTTAGAAGTAAAGTTCCGTACTGGGATAAACAATTTAGTTTATAACCTAGTAACAGTTTCTTCGTAATTCTTTAACGTGGATACATCACTTTTATAAACGTTTCGATATTTTTTGGCTTTTTTTGTGTGTGTATGTGTGTTTTGCCAATACGTTATTAGCGACCTTATAAAGTCACGTTTTTTTTGTTGTTTTTTTTAGAAATGTTTCTTGTTCCATAAAACCAATTTCACTGAAAGCTTTTAATTGGAAGCGAGAGACATACAAGCACACAGAAAATATCTTATTTCTTTTTCTGAAAGCTCAGACAAATCATTGTGATTATCAAGAAATGTTTTTGTCTGTTTGAAGGGGTTGTGGGTGGAAATCTATAAATTAATTAGAATACTGGACTTAGATTTCAGAATTGTTCACTTCAAGTTCTACATTAAGCACGAGCTAAAACAATCGAAGACACGTGCTGTCATTCAATCAGTTTAAGGTGACCTCAGCGGCGATCTCCGATAGTTGCATATAGGGTTATTTCAATACATTTCTTAACACGTTTTTTCTGACGGAAAAATGACATACAAGATGCATTTTAGGCCTTCGGCGTTTACCTTAAATCTCCATTAGTGTTAAGATCATTCCTCTAGGCCTGATGGTGCTTTAATACCTATAATAATTTATTCACTTTTAGTGACGAACTCCATAACAAGACAAATTATGCTATTTTCTCCACCTCTCACGTATCTCACGAACGTATTTTTGAGTCTATGAAATTTTCAGTTAATCATTCCCTATTAGTATGATAAAAACAAATAACAAAAATAGAAGTTTTGCACGAAAGTTTATTATTTTTTTTAAAATTTGAGCGAGAGTTTTTCTTTTCCAAAATATCCCAAGAATTTTTCTTATACAGTATACCATTAAATAACTCGTTAAAACATTTTTTGTGTTGTTGCTGTAGGCCAGAAAAAAAAACAACCTTAATATAAGTGTTTGTTGTTGTTGTTGTTTACTTTCTTTGGAGTCCGAATATTTTGTATACAAGCTTCCTTAACATATGATCAATTGTTTACTACAATTACCAGTAGGTGGAGATAAACTTCTAAATTTGAAGGAATAATACGTTATTTGTTTCAATCTTGTTTTCATTTAGAATCTCCTTTTCTTTATTGATTTATTTAGTTAAAGTTTCTCGATTTTTCATTAAGATGTATTATCGTTATGTTAGATATATTATCGTGGTATTACGCTTTCTTTTTAAAACAAGTATTGCGTAAAGATAAAGTGTGATCAATATCTTATCGTAATGACTCCACGTGTATAGTATCTATTATTTGTAATTATTTGAGGGTTTAATTAAGGTTAAGAAGTACGTGGAGTAAATATATGTAAAAATACACAGGGCTGGATAAAAGGGCTGTAAAAATATACAGGGCTAGATAAAAGGGCTGTAAAAATACGCAGGGCTGGATAAAAGGGCTGTAAAAATACACAGGGCTGGATAAAAGGGCTGTAAAAATACACAGGGCTGGATAAAAGG
>NW_013669605.1:47030-50931 GCF_000517525.1 Limulus polyphemus
GGGCTGTAAAAATATACAGGGCTGGATAAAAGGGCTGTAAAAATATACAGGGCTGGATAAAAGGGCTGTAAAAATACACAGGGACTGGATAAAAGGATTCTTTCAAAGATATAATATTCATCTTTTTCTTGAAAAAAAATCACCACAAGCATGAATTAAGTTAGTACAAGGAAGGAACAATAGTGTCTACAAAATAAAGTTACCAGAAGTATAAGATAGGATAATACAAGGTAAAGATAACAGTATAATTGATTTTCAATTTGTCCTGTTTTGTTTCCCCGAAAGGGAGCCGAAGGCCACCTGGAGGGGTCACCTGTTTTAACCAGTAGGGTGTTGTGTGTCAGGTGGTTAGGGTGCTTGACTCGCAATCTGATGGTCGATCGCGGGTTCGAATCCCCGTCCCACCAAACATCCTTGCCCTTTTAGCCGTGGGGGCGTTATAATGTGATCTTCAATCCCACTATTCGTTGGTAAAAGATTTGGCGGTGGGTGGTGATGACAAGATTCCTTCCCTGCTAAGTTAGGGACGGCTAGAACAGACAGCCCTCGTGTAGCTTTGCTTGAAAATCAAACCAATTTATTTCTGTGTTAGGAACCGTTAAGTTTCTTGTACTAGCTAACAAGGTGCAACACAGTGGTGGAGAACGTAAGATTAAATTGTAGGAACAAGACACATCCTCTATAACAGTGGATGCGATAAAATAAATTTATTTTTTCCGACATAAAATCCTGACTTAACTTTTTTCTTTGTTTAATATCGCTCTTTTTGTATTTTAATCTCAAAATCTTCTCTACATAGATCCATTACTTGGTTGTTGTTTTTTTTGTGTGTAATAAACAGTGTTATTAATTACACGTTAACAAATAAATTAAGTTATATTTTCTTACAAAGGCATGTGTGCTCTGCCCACCACGGGTATCGAAACCGGTTTCTAGCGTTGTAAGTCCACAGACATACCGCTGTGCCACTGGGGGGCTTCTTGCAAAGGATGTTGTTGTTTCTGTGCAAAGCTACACACTTGGCTATTTACGCGCTATTCATCGAAGGAAATCAAACCCCGGATTTTTGTTTTGTAAGCCCACTAACCCACATTTCAATAACTCAGGCAACATTTTACTTACATGGTTGTATGAAATAAGTGTATAAAATTGTAAGGAGTTGCTAGATATGCTAATATGGCACATTACAGTAACTCAGGCAACATTTTACTTACATGGTTGTATGAAATTAGTGTATAAAATTGTAAGGAGTTGCTAGATATGCTAATATGGCACATTACAGTAACCCAGGCAACATTTTACTTACATGGTTGTATGAAATTAGTGTATAAAATTGTAAGGAGTTGCTAGATATGCTAATATGGCACATAACAGTAACTCAGGCAACATTTTATTTACATGGTTGTATGAAATAAGTGTATAAAATTGTAAGGAGTTGCTAGATATGCTAATGTGTTATATTTCTAATATCTCAGGCAACATGTTACTTACATAGTTGTATGAAATTATCAAATAATTAAAATGTATTGATAATCTTTATTCATTCTCTTAAAAAAAACAGAAGTCTACGTGTTTCATCTGGTTTTTCTCATAATTTTCGTGTAAATACGAGACTATCAAGTAACTAGGACTCTTAGTTACAGCTATTCCAAATGTCTTCGACATTTGTTTGATTTTTACCTACCTTAAACGTTGCATTTAAAGAGCTTCACAGGTTAGTTATTGTTTTATTGAAACTCTAAAAGTAATCTAATTTTCAATATAAGGAATAGTTATAATCAATAACTTTGTTAGTATAAGCAAAGGTGAAGCAAAAACCAAAATTTTTCCATACGACAAATAGATATTTGACAATCTAGAGCGTAAATAGCACGAGGGAGAAGTATACGGGTTTTCAGATACCCATCCTATTGTTTTAAGGCCTATTTATGGACATTCAGAAAAGAATTGTGTTCTCCCTTTTCCTGCTGTCGTGGTCTGTAGTCTCTAGAACCAGACATAGATTTATCATGAACGAAACGCCACCTTCTGATGACGTGTACTTCTACTATTCGTTCACACAACTAAGCCTAAAAATAACCTCTTCTAGTGGTACAAGGACCTAAGCTTTTCGAGTGGAAAATTAGTTCTACATATTAGATTTCCCGCTTGGCATCCAGCCAGTCTAACTGCAAGTATATATGCATATATATATATAAAATTTTATATTATATATAAGTTTGTCATACTTATTCCCCCTCGCCCTCCCCAGTGGCTCAGTAGTATGTCAGAAGGCTTATAACGCTAAGAAATCGAGTTTCGATATATATATACAGTTGGCAGATCACAGATAGCATTATGTAGTTTTGTACTTAACAACGAACAAACAAACTTTTGGTAGAAAATCTTCAAATATAGTGTAATTTAAGAAAAAAGACTGTTACGTCTACTCATTCATAGGCACGAATACTCTGTGAAAGAAATAGATCTAATATTTCCTATTATTGAGTTTTCCAGAGACAATCTTTCTAACCTATTATATTACGTTGCTATTTACGAGCTCATTGAGTTTCCTTAGTTTTCAAAACTTTTATGGACAATTTTCATATCAAAGAAAATAAATCATTTTTATACAGTAAGTTTGTTTGTAATTAAGCCCAAAGCTACACAATGGGCTATCTGTGCTCTGCTGACCACGGGGATCGAAACCCGGTTTCTAGCATTGTAAGTCCACAGACATACTGCTGTGCCATTGGGGGGGGAGGCATAAATAAGTGAGTTAGTTAGTTATTTACTGCACAGCTACACGATGGATTATCTGCGCTTTGTTCACCGCGGGTATCAAAACCCGGTTTCTAGCATTGTAAGTCCACAGACACACTGCTACACAATGGACTATCTGCGCTTCGTTCACAGCGGAGAAGTAGAGCCTCGAATTTTAGCATTTTAAGTCCGTAAACGTACCGCTGACTCATCGATGGGCATTTATGTTTAGGAGTTTTATTAATTATTTATTTCGCGCAAAGCTACACGAGGGCTATCTGCGTTAGCTGTCCCTAATTTAGCAGTGTAAGACTAGAGGGAAGGCAGCTAGTCATCACCACCCACCGCCAACTCTTGGGCTACTCTTTTACCAACGAATAGTGAAGAGTTTTATAAACATAGGTTTAGCGTAGTACTTATATTTTATAAGCTATTTGATGGTTACGAAACAGCTGTGAGATTACAAGCTTATTAAACTTTCATATGTTTAAATGCGAACGTCACAAAGTTTCAATGGCTTTTGTATTTTGAGAAATGGAGTGAAACTTCCTTTAGCAATAACAGAAACTGCTTCATATATAAATACGTTGTAAAAACACACATATATACGTTGATTGCATATTTTATGATTTTCTTTTATTTCATTACCATAACATTGAAAGAAAAGCTACATCTGTAGAGATTACAAAACACATTGAGAAATTTATTTGGTGTACAAAACTTGAAGGTAGCTTTTATATGCGGAAACATCTGTTAGCTGAGTTCTTGCACACATCTTAAAATATAACGTTGATAAGCGGAAACATCGGCACATGTAGATATGTAGATCTTGAAAGTCGAGTTGTTCAAAACTTGAAAATAGCGTTGATAACTGGACCAATTGTTGGTTGAGATGTTGCAAAGGATATATCTGCTGAAACTTTTCGCCAGACACTAATCATAGCAGAAACTTCGATCTGTAACCGTAATTACAAGGCCACACCTGATCTTTAAAGGACGGCCTTTGAAACGTAGGGCTGTTAGTCTAGTGCATTTATAATATAGACTTCTCGAATTTGGGCTTCTATTTTTAAACAGCATGACCATATAAAATAAGCTTACTTTAGAAAATCATTAAATGTGGTCTTGAAAGAGTGTGACAGAGCACAGATAGCCCTTT
>NW_013669605.1:50941-55642 GCF_000517525.1 Limulus polyphemus
ATGTTGCTCCAACTTTCTTCTCTCTCCACGATCACATCAAAAATTTTGGCGTTGGGGAGGTAATGATGGTGTTAAAGCTCTCTCTCGTGTCGGACTCTAGCTTCAGTAGTCGACATTTATAAGCGCTACAAACTGTAAAATAATTCAAATTTTGTCATGTTGCTCCAACTTTCTTCTCTCTCCACGATCACATCAAAAATGTTGACGTTTGGGAGGTAATGATGGTGTTAAAGCTCTCTCTCGTGTCGGACTCTAGCTTCAGTAGTCGACATTTATAAGCGCTACAAACTGTAAAATAATTCAAATTTTGTCATGTTGCTCCAACTTTCTTCTCTCTCCACGATCACATCAAAAATGTTGACGTTTGGGAGGTAATGATGGTGTTAAAGCTCTCTCTCTCTCACGTCGGAACAACTCTAAAGAAATGTCAGGTTTTAAACTCAGTAAAAAACCATCTGAATATTTAGAGTTAATTCTCAAACAAAATTCAGTACTAGGTAAGTTTGTTTGTTTGTTGTTAAGCGCTAAACTAAACAATGGGATAAAAACTTGGTTTTTAGCGTTATAAGCCTTTCGACTTACCGCTGAGTCAGTGGGGGACGGTGTGTAAATAAACTGTATAGATTAATCACTTTAATAACAACTTATTAAAATGTAGGGATATATTGAAATTGAGGATCTATTTAGGAAAGGAGAAACACAGAAATTGGTGAAGAAGGAATAGAAGCTCAATTTCGAGAAGAGCATAGAAACAGAATACATAACAGTTGAAATGGGAGATGAGGTGGGGTGGGTAGAAAAGTCCAAAACATACGTCAACACGTTGAGGATGAAACGAATGAATTTTTTCAGGAGTGGGAGTCAGTTGGAGTCAGATCCGTCATGCGACTTGGCACGGTGACGACTCAGTGGAAGGACAGACACCTCAGACATTACCGAGACTTTTAACACGACGGAGTTAACGTACACCAACACGTGGTAGAACCAAAATTAAAACAAAGATACGGCGAGTGAAAAGGATCTAGATCCCGATAAAGTCGCCGCGAGTGGAAAATCAAGGAATAAAGAAGGTAGCTCACCAACACCTGGAATAGCAATCCGAAAACATAGCTCACCAACACCTGGAATAGCAATCCGAAAACATACGGATCTCTTGGTATTGAATAAACTATAAAATAAACAAAAACTAGTTGCGATCCGATCAATCTGCTTTCAGTCTAAGTTAAGCTTAGAAATTGCATTAAAACTGTATGTTATATGTATTATTTAGTATGTTAGTATTTACTACATTTCAAAGAACTTTTTTTGTAAGAAATCCAATTATAAATGTGTATAGAATTTTTTTATTAAGTTACAAGAGTATTGAGGAACGAATATACACATTTATAAAAGTTCAGTCCTGTGAGGATACTTACAAGTTAAGAAAGAGTAAACAAGTCACACTTATGTTATTTTTATGCAAAAAAAAAATAACAATAAACTGATTTGTTTCTATAACATTACGGTGGTTCATTTATGTAATATTTACTCTTATGTATTGTTTTTAGCAAATTCTTGTTAGTCTTGGATTCCCGGAAGTAGCACTGGAGGTGCCAGAAATGGGGGCACTTTTAGGCTTATGAAGCAACAGATAAGTAGAGGTACTAACATGCCAACATTTGACAATGATTCTGTCCAACAGATTCTGGACACTGTGAATCAGCAGAAAACTTCTGTGTTCTGTGATATAGGTGTCACTACAGAGTGTTCCTACAACTATGCTTTAAATAGTGGAATAGTGTGTAGTATAATCCCGGTATTTTGAGTCGTCTTTTACTCAACGCATTGAACCTATATTTTGGAGTGATTTCAGGAATATGCATCATTGATGCTATTTGATATATATTTTTATGAATTATTCAGTCCACAAGATGTTTAGGATACTAAACATAAAGGTGAAGCCCAAGCTATCTTTTAGTTTACCACTTGTCAATTAGTTTTGCCGTTACTGGGGGACCATCCCCTTACCAGTTCACCACTTGTCAATGAGTTTTACCGTTACTGGGTGACCCTTCCCCTTATCAGTAACCCTCGTTATCAGTTCACCACTTGTCAATGAGTTTAACCAATACTGGGGATCATTCCCCTGATCGATAACATTGTTATCAGTCGTCTACCACTTGTCAGTGAGTTTTACCGTTACTGGAGGATCCTTCCCCTTATCAGTAACCCCCCGTTATCAGTTCACCACTTGTCAATGGGTTTAACCAATACTGGGGATCATTCCTCTTATTGATAACCCTCGTTAACAGTCTACCACTTGTCAATGAGTTTTACCGTTACTGGGGGACCATCCCCCTTACCAGTTCACCACTTGTCAATGAGTTTTACCGTTACTGGGGGATCCTTCCTCTAATCAGTAACCCTTGTTATTAGTTTAATACTTGTCAATAAGTTTTACCGTTACTGGGGAATCCTTCCTCTAATCAGTAACCCTTGTTATTAGTTTAATACTTGTCAATAAGTTTTACCGTTACTGGGAAATCCTTCCCCTTATCATTAACCCCCGTTATCAGTTCACCACTTGTCAATGGGTTTAACCAATACTGGGGATCATTCCTCTTATCGATAACCCTCGTTAACAGTCTACCACCTGTCAATGAGTTTTACCGTTACTGGGGGATCCTTCCCCTTATCAGTAACCCCCGTTATCAGTTCACCACTTGTCAATGGGTTTAACCAATACTGGGGATCATTCCTCTAATCAGTAACCCTTGTTATTAGTTTAATACTTGTCAATAAGTTTTACCGTTACTGGGGAATCCTTCCCCTTATCAGTAACCCTTGTTAGTTACACACAACATCTATAGGATGTTATAACCAGCATAACACTTAAAGCCAATAGGTCAGCCGGTAACATCATTAATTAATTAAACTGCATGCACAGTGTATTATCATCGACAGTTCACTGCTGTACTACTTAGTGCCACTGTGAGTATCTATTGTGAAACTATGACTATCTTTGTGCGTTTTTTTTTTTTTATCTGAAGATTATGGATCTCAATAGATATTTCGTATGTGTCTTCTTAATTATGTTGATAACAAACGGGTAAAAGGTTACTGAACAAGTACGTTTTGTTTGTCGATAAGAATGCTTAAGTTTTTGATACGATAAACACTGTATTTTGAATGTGTGATGGTAGTTGTTTATAAACTACTTATACTAAACTCTTTTCATTAATTAATATCATACTTCAGTAAACGCATTAATATTTTATATATATCAAAGATATTCACGGTTCGATCGTATCCTGAACAAACATGTAAGTTGACGTCTCTAAACGCATTATTCACACTTTCAAACTTACTCTCTGAGATCACTACAGCTACTTAAACTGATTAAGACCGTTATTATGATAATATTGTCGTTCCGTGTTAATGGAATGAGCCCGTATAGTCTAATACGATTATATACTCGAATCACTGCTCTCGTATAGCTGAGACCACTAAGATATCGAACCCACTTGAATGTAATATTTACCTGCACAAACAGATCCATGTTTACCAACAGTGAGAGTCTTGTTTGATGTACTAAGTGGTTTGAGTGGTCTGCTCTCGTATTAGGCCTAGCTGCATTAGATTGGACTGTTTAAAGTACACAGAGACTGAAGAAAGAAGTAAAGAAAGATGAGTTTCAGTGACGTGATGAAACCGAAACTTTTCCCGATTAACAATATGTCAGCCAATTCAGACTTGAGTTTAATATTTAAGAAACTGAGTAAGCCATGTACATAACGTGATTTTGTGTTGAAAGGTTAAGCGATGTACATAACGTGATTTTGAGTTGAAAGGTTAAGCGATGTACATAACGTGATTTTGTGTTGAAAGGTTAAGCGTTGTACATAACGTGATTTTGAGTTGAAAGGTTAAGCGATGTACATAACGTTATTTTGTGTTGAAAGGTTAAGCGATGTACACAACGTGATTTTGTGTTGAAAGTTAAGCGATGTACATAACGTTATTTTGTGTTGAAAGGTTAAGCGATGTACATAACGTGATTTTGTGTTGAAAGGTTACGCGATGTACATAACGTGATTTTGAGTTGAAAGGTTAAGCGATGTACATAACGTGATTTTTAGTTGAAAGGTTAAGCGATGTACATAACGTGATTTTGTGTTGAAAGGTTAAGCGATGTACATAACGTGATTTTGAGCCATTCATGTTTATCACATTCACACCCAAGTATATGACACTGATAAAGCATAAATTCCATCTATTACGTCATCAGATTTAGTCACGTATTCTGAAGCTGGTGTTACTGGAAACTTTGTTTAATCATGATTTCAAGACACCCTGTTGTTTTGTTGTTGTTGTTGTTTGACTGAAGGAGTTATTATCTATGAAGTAGGGCCGGCATTGCCAGGTGATTAGGTCGCTCGACTCGCAATCTGAGGGTCGCGGGTTCAAATCCCCGTCCCACCAAACATGCTCGCCCTTTCAGCCGTGCGGGCTTTATAATGTGACGGTCAATCCCGCAATTTGTTGGATGGTAATGACTAGCTGCCTTCCCTCTAGTCTTACACTGCTAAATTAGGGACGGCTAGCGCAGATAGCCCTCGTGTAGCTTTGCGCGAAATTCATAACAAACAAATTAAGCACAAAGCTATACAAAGGGCTATCTGTGCTCTGTCACACTCTTTCAAGACCACATTTAATGATTTT
>NW_013669605.1:56463-68559 GCF_000517525.1 Limulus polyphemus
CAACATGACAAAATTTGAATTATTTTACAGTTTGTAGCGCTTATAAATGTCGACTACTGAAGCTAGAGTCTGGCGTAGAAAACTGATAATTTATGGTAATTCATGATTACAGAATTTTGTTCGAACAAAAATTAGAAAAAAAAAGTTCCACAATAAACCTAATAGTCGTTCACTTCTCCAAAAAAACAAGAAGAAAATTTGGAATTTGATTTATCTATATTCTAATAGAAATGCGTTCACTTCAGCGCATTTGACGTTTGGTTTGGTGGTTGTTAAGCGCAAAGCTACACGAAGGGTTATTCATACGCATCCAACCACGGGTATCAAACCCGGATTTTTAGGCCTGTAAGCCTGCAGACTTACCACTGAGCCACTGAGGTCGCATATATGAAGAATCTAAAGGGGGTAAATGAATATTTATCTATACTTAATACATCTCTTAAAATAACTTCTAATCTGTTTAAAGATGTTTAACAAAATTTAACATCTCTCAGTGGGTGAGCGGTAAATTCGTGGATCTACAACGTTAAAATCTGGGGTGAAATTACTCGTGGTGGAAAGAGCTCAGATAGTCTGTTGTGTAGCTTTGTAATGTTGAAAATATTTGTGAATATTACTGTTGTTAATATGAATCTTTTTTTTTCCTACTTGTGAAGGTTATTTGGCACGAGCTTCAGTCAGCACAAGTCCTTTGTTCGGGTTATGAACTTAAAACAAATGTGGAGGTGGATACTATGATAAATAACACAAAAGTCCTAACTTTCACACAATTTATATATATAATATAACATATTATTACAACTATTCATTATTACCTCACTAATAGTTTTGTATAAGTGTTTGTAACTCACTATGTATATACTTAAAACATGGCATACACTGTGAGATGGTCAGGTGACTCTGTACGAAGAGGTAGCGAAATAAGTAGTAGCTGTAGGGGTGTTTTCAACCCCCCACTTCTTAGTTAATTGACGGTCACTGACCGCAGACGTGTCTTATGAGATGAAGTCGTAAAGTCACGGGTCAAAGTAGGAAGTGGGTATAACTCAAGAAACGGCTCTTCATATCAGCGTTATGTTGGCTGTTGTCGTATCAGCTTCATGTGAGTTTATGTATTATCCAACAGTTGTGGCTATTTTTTTTATTGCATTCCTCCATGAAGAGTGCTAGCGCTCTCTCTGGGATATATAAGACGTTTGTGTGCCCTCTCCCCCCCACACAAACACTGTGTGTATGTTGTGTTATATAAGAATTAATGTTTGTGTGTTTTCTTATACAAAGCCACATCGAGCTGTCTGTTGTGTCCACCGAGAGGAATCGAACTAAAAACTTTAGCGTTGTAAATCTGAAGACTTACCACTGTCCCACTAGAGGACGGAAAATTTAATAACGTTTTTTTTTGTTTGGTGTAAGAACGTGGGGCTATCTGTGGATGTCGTTAACGTTAACTTACGTCAAAGATAATAAACGCTCAGCAACAGCAATAATGGGGGTGGAGGAGGTTGTGAACCACACATTAACATGCCCCTTGTTTCAAACAATAATCTCACAAAGTTTGGTTGAAATTGGCCCACTGACCAAAGAGTAGTTAGATAAGGGATAAACAGATAGACTCATACATTTTTATGCTTTATATATGTATATTGTTAGTTCAGTTTATGGATTTATGTTGTATTGACTTCATTAAGTTATTCGTTACAGTTAGCATCGTTTATCACAAGTTATTTATCAGTATTTATTTTCTGTGAATACTTTTAACTGAGAGGATACACGTTGTACATTTAACATACTTAAACATATAAAACCTTGTCGAAACGTTGTACATTTCCTGGTACGTTAAACTTATGTTAAAGTTTTTGTTCATTACCCATTCAAGCCGTCTCCAAGCATTATTAATCTCATCATCGAATAAGTATGGATGTAAGATTGACAACTGAATTGCAGTCTTTCTTCGATGGGTTAGAGATAAGTTCACAGACTTACGACGCTTAAATCCAAGGTTCGATTCCCATGGTTGAAGAGCGCAACTAGACCATTGTATAATTTTGCGCTGAAAAAACACACAGTATAAAGCATAGTACACTGAGAGTTATCTATGTTTCTCTCTCTCTCCCTCTCTCTACACGCATATATAGTAGAAAAATCGTCTGTCTGTCTGTCTGTCAGCTTTTCACGCCTACACTTTTTTGTCTGATCTCAAACAATCTTAGGGTTCTTAGATCCTTTCATAGGAAATCATCACTCAGATCTGGCCCCTATGCCAATTCCCGAGGGCTTCATTACGTTCCACGTACTTTTATATCGACCTCTACCATACTTTGAAGGCATCCTTACGGCACCCCAGAGAATGACGTAGAGGGAATTGGTTTTGGGATCTGTCCCATCATTTATGTTTTCTTGCTCTGGTCTGCTACGTCAGCTAATTAACTGTTACAGGTTGACAGAGGATTTACGAAAAGAAAACCTGAGATACATATTATATAAGTGGAGAACGTACATCCCAATTAATCTTATCTGTTCCTATGTATATTAGCTATGAGAATGTACATCCCAATTAATCTTATCTGTTCCTACGTATATTAGCTATGAGAATGTACATCCCAACTAATCTTATCTGTTCCTACGTATATTAGCTATGAGAATGTACATCCCAGTTAATCTTATCTGTTCCTACGTATATTAGCTGACGTACACGAAAAAATGACAAAGGAACTGTAAAAGTGTAATTATTATAATTTTGTTTCATATATGTTTAAAAAAGTATGCATTTTGTTGGTGTTTAGTTTGATCAGATCTTCTAACTGTGCTTGCATTAACCGTTAAAACTCAGTAAAAAGTCAAATCTAATTTAGCATGCGGGGCCAAGTTACTTGCCATTATGCAAGGTAGTTATTTTTGCTATAAAAAGTTCAAGCGATGCTAATTCTATTTTTAGAAAAAACGTTTACACAAAAGTACTGTTAGAGTATGTACAAGTTTTGTTTCTTTGTTGTTAAGCTACACAATGAGCTATCTGTGCTTTGCCCGCCACGGGTATCGAAACTCGCTTTTCAGCGTTATAAGCCTACAGTCTTATCGTTGTGCTACAAGATATTACTTACCATACTTGAAAGAATGCATTTTGTCAGTTCAGATGTTTGTATTATCGTGTCCTCTACTGTTCAGATTTGGTTGGTTGGTTATTAAGCACAAAGCTATTAATATTGACTAGTTGTGCTCTGTCCACCAGGGATATGGAAACCCAAAGTGTATCGTCGCAAGCCTGCAGAATTACGGCTGAGCCACCACTGGGGGAGGAGGGGGGGGGACTAATATTAATAATGAAACTCAATTTTTACATATTTAGGCTCTTAATGCTGGTTATGTATTTATTTATGATGACTTATAGATAAATGTTTTAAAAAATAATTAGACGATCTGGTCTAAGAAATCTTTACCTTCTATATCGGATTTCCTCATTAAGTTGGATTAACTTGGATTAAGTTGGAGGCCTGGCATAGTTAAGTCTTTAGGGCGCTCAACTCGCTATCTGCGAGTCGCGGGTTCGAATCCCCGTCCTATCAAACATGCTCGCTCTTTAAGCCATGGGGGCGTTACAATGTGATGTCCAATCCCACTATTCGTTGTTAAAAGAGTAGCCCAAGAGTTGGCGGTGGGTGTTGATAATTAGCCCTAGGGAAAGTCTAGTCTTTCACTACTAAATTAGGGAAGGCTAGCGCAGATAGCCCTCGTGCAGCTTAGCGCGAAATTCCAAACAAACCTAATCAACCTTTTAGTTGGGCGTAGCTTAGTAGTTAGCGTGTTGGGATTGTATATCCGAGGGATAAAAATCGCGTCCCGTTGCGGTAAAAACGCGCTCCATTCTTTGCGACAGTGGGTGATGAACAAATCCCAATATTCAGTGCGTGCTGTTGACTGGGCGATAATTGTGAATCAAACAAACAATTTCGATATTACTTAAAAAATTAGAATCGTGAAAGTCGTGTTATCGTAAAAAAAATTGACGTCATATTTAGGTATAGAATAGAACAAGTCACTGTTTTAAGCTGTCATTTGAAATATGTTGAAGTAACAGAAATTCCGCGCGCTTTTATAGAGTACACGTGATTTGAATAATACATGAATACTTTTATGTTTGTGTTCTCGATTTTGTTTCAAGAATAATGTTATAACTTTCAAGCAGTTACCAAGTTCTTAACTGTACTTTTTTAAAGGCTCATATAATCCATAACTTATTCTGTCACAAACATTATCAAACACTTATTTCTCAATAACATTTCCGAAAACAGAATCCATTACAATATTTAGATTTTGATAAGTATGTCATAGATGGACAGCTAATAACCATTGTAAAACCCTATGGATTCTTTTAAAGCTTATTGTATTTTGAGCATAAGCCTCCATAATAGGCCTGGCATGGCCAGGTGGTTAGAGCGCTCGACTCGCAATCTGATGGTTCGCGAGTTCGAATCCCCGTCCCACCAAACATGCTCGACCTTTTAGCCGTGGGGGCGTTATAATGTCGTGGTCAATCCCACTATTCGTTGGTAAATAAGTAGCCCAAGAAATGGCGGTGGTGACTATCTGTCTTCCCTCTAGTCTTTCACTGCTAGATTAGGGACGGCTAGCGCAGATAGCCCTCGTGTAGCTTTGCGCGAAATTCAAAACAACCAAACAATGTATATATATATTTGGTATTTAGAATATTGTGCTGTACTTTAATAATTGAATTTTTATTCTTTTCCGGAAAAATAAAATCTTCCAGCGAATATTTTTTGCAGAAAAACAAAACGGAAAATAACACACACACAATAACTGAATATATATTCGAGTAGCGGAACTGGGATTCCAGAACCGAGGGATTCGCATCTTCGAGATCATTAATCAAACACTCTTACACTTCAATAAAACCAGTTCAATTTATCAGTAAGTTATCCACTTCATCAGCTGGGCTGTATTGACGTTTTGAAAATTTTATCTTAAATGAATTTATCATCTTAGCTATAAATCATATATTCATGTTTATCATCACAGCGAAATTATCCAGTTTATCATACCTATTTTTCACTTAAATACTTCACTCATTAAAACTGTATTCGATCGATAGTTTGTAATGAAACTCATAGTTCGTCTTGATTTAGGGTTTAAAATTTCTGGTGAAGTTGCAGAAGGATATATTTTCCTTTCAGATTAAAAACAAAACACGAAATTACAATAAATTAGCTAGTTCCAATGATCGCGGTTAATTTTGCTTTTGCAAAAGTTTGTTGTTGTTTGTAATTAAGCACAAAGCTATACAATGGGCTATCTGTGCTCTACCCACCACGCGTATCGAAAGCCGGTTTCTAGCGTTGTAAGTCCGCAGACATACCGCTGTGCCACTTGGGGGAGGGGGACTGCAAAACGTTTGTCATACTATAAGCTTACAACCGTTCGAACTCCGCGTTCTTAATGGGAGAAAAAACGCTTAACTTTAACTTTGGTTACATATGGTACATAGCAGTATTCCTTTTAACTAAATGTAATTTGTGTATCGTATATTTAGTATAAATGTAATTTTTTAACAAGTTTTACGAAACAATGTACCATTGATGTATTATGACAAATGTAAGAGATGAGGATGAAAATGAGATCTGACATTGTAACAAAACGACTTAACACAGAAGAGGCAATGTCTTTACTGCAAAAGTTTTGTTCTAACACTAGAGTTCATTTTTTTTTTCAGTTTTTAAACAGGGACTATTTATTCCATTTGACAGTGTTCTATGAGATTAATGTTATCCAGGGCCCAGTTGGCGTCGTATTTTGTGGTCGATATAAGTCTCTTATAACTGTAGCACAAGAAAAACACACATAAGCCGTAAGTATTGGGAAATATGCTAATATAAACATGCCTATTTAGGTTTCGGAGGAAGCTGTAAAACGTCATTTATATTCAAACTAAATTAATGATTTATATATATATAAAAAGGTTTAAAAAAACGAGGTAAATGTTATCCGTTTTACAAAACGAAATGTCAATCAGAATTCCTTTCTGTTCTTGTATACTGATGACAGTTGTGCGCATTAACGAGTCGCCCTTGATTTACTATGACAGTTGTGCGCATTAACGAGTCGCCACTATGACGCCCTTGATTTACTATCTTATTAAACCGAGGGGGCTTAAGGACACGATGCCGGTTAATTTTAATATCATGACACTTTGAACTTTAAGTTTGTAAAGTAACGTGGCTTAATAATATCAACATTTTATTGCATAAGTGGCAGCAAATTAAAAGGTCCCTTTTTTTTCTTATATCGTGGGAAAATTTACATAACATCTTTGTGCTAAATTAGGGACGACTAGCACAGATAGCCCTCGTGTAGCCTTACACGAAATTCAAAACAAACAAGCAAAAACCTTCTGGTCAGTTGTTGAAACTTAGGGACTGCCTACACTTGTTGTTGTTCTTGGCAGTTATTTTGATTTTAAAATAATTATCTCCTCAGAAATAATTACTAATAAAGGGTGCTCGAAGATTAAACAATTCTCCTTCACCCTGCTCGTGGCATAAGGTTACATTTCAATTAATGGTCAGCGGAATAATGAGCCGTATGGGTGAAGGGGTAATAGTAATAATTAATAGTGGCCGGCATGGCCAGGTGGATAAGGCGCTCGACTCACAATCTGAGGGTCGCGGGTTCGAATCCGCATCCCACCAAACATGCTCGCCCTTTCAGCCGTGGGGGCGTTATAATGTGACGGTCAATCCCACTATTCGTTGGTAAAAGAGTAGCCCAAGAGTTGGCGGAGGGTGGTGATGACTAGCTGCCTTCCCTCTAGTCTTACACTGCTAAATTATGAAAAAGTTCATTTAAGAACTGAGAAAATCAGCATCATTAAAACATGAACACTATCTTTGAACTTTGTAGTCCGATAAACAGCTCAGCGCATTAGAAAAAAAAAATAATAATAAGGGTTTCCGTTTGGAAATTAATATTCTATACTCTGAGAAATACGAGCGTAAAGCGTCAATTATATATTCTGTTTGTTTGTTTGTTTGTAGTTGATCACAAAGCTACACAAAGGGCTATCTGTGCTCTGCCCCCCCCCCCCGGGTATCGAAACCCGGTTTCTAGCGTTGTAAGTAGTCATTAGTAGTCACATACTGCTTTCCAGTAAGAAGAATATAACAGTATTTCAACAATATAATTTTTTGTATTGCATACAGCTACTGACGAGGCTTATCACTCAATTTCCACGACTCAATAGGTCTGTCTTCACATACAACATACAAAGCCTTGGTCGACACTCGAAACGCTATTTATAATACTATGTGGTTTAAATTATATTATGTTATTCTTGCTAGAAACCAGCACAAGGCTGGGAAAGGAAGATTTTATGAAAGTTACTATCAGTTTTATTATAATGTAATATCATACAAACTACCCATCAATATAATAAGTTTTATTGTACTTGCGAGGAAACTAAATTAATATATCCATGTCATAGTTTAAAATACAATAAAAGGCTTTACTCTCGGAAACTAATACCTCCCAGTATGTAATAATTTGTCGTTGTTTTTCAATCGATAATTAACTACTCTAAGAACGTATATGACCTAGTGATCAAACTGTGGAAGTGAGGGTTCAAGACGTGAAACCTTGAATGTGTTTCGCAGTTTCATGCGTTATAAGAATGGCAGCCAATCCCGATTATGCGATAGAAAGAGTCGAACAAAGCATTTATGGCGGCTGAACAGCAGCCTTCCCTATGATCAGGAATTAAAAATTAGTTACGGCTGTACCTAATTTCTAAAAGTCTTTTAATTTTTTGTTTAACTTCCATATATATATGTATATAAATAAGGTGCTGCTCATTGAAAGTGGGGATTATAACGCTAAAATTCAGGGTTCGAGTCCATTGAGTAGCTTTACGTAATCAAACCTTTTGATGATTCAAATTTCTTTTTCAACGTTTAGTAAAAACAAAAATCCTTTTATTGTGGGCGAAATCTCATTCGAAATATGCAGTCTTGAAGGCTGAGCGCGGCTCAGTGGTTATGTACCCGGTCTGTGGATCCGAGATTCCGTGGTTCTATCCCCGTTATCGCCAAAAAAATAAAACAAATTTGCGAGCGTGGATGCATTTAAGGAGTGACTGTCAAAACCCACTAAGCGATTAGAGTAGCCTAATAGTTGGTGGTGGGGGGTGTTGACTAGCTGCCATAGTGTGTCAGTTAAGAATTAGGAACAGCTAACGCAGATAACCCCCGAGTATCGTTGCTCGAAATTCAAGAAACAAACTTTATTCTAGAATTAATATCCTTGATATGTTTTTTAATAAGATAAATAAGAACGAGCCATAAAAAATATGTTTTTCTGAATATAATCCTACATAGAGTAAACAGGTTTTTCTTCTACAAATAACCACGTGTCATTTTTTTAAAAAGAAAGTTAGTTTTACACAATTGGTTATCCGCGGTGTTCCCACAACAGGTACTAAAAACCCATTTTTATCCTTCAGCGGTTAACGAGACTTCCAAATACAAAATGTTCTGTCTTTATATTTAAATGCCTAAAATATAATTTCAAATATATATTACAACAAAAATTAACTTGTTTTGTGGATTTAACACACATGATCGACCTCACCGTTTAAGTGCATAGTACCCGGTTTACACTACTGTTTCAAGAATATTACTAAACAGTATTTTTATTCGTCTAGATAACATTTTACACTTTTTTCAAGTTAACGAAACAAAAATTAAAAATGTTCTCTTTAGTCCTAGAAGGTTATTCATTTTACTGGTTTGTTGTTTATAGTACAAAAGCTATTTTTTTCTTAGAAGTTGTCCTGTTTCTCCTTGAAGTTACAACAGTATGTGGTGCTTATTTTTAGAGGTAGCTGTTTTCAGCAAAAGTGAACGACTGTTTGTTCACACGGCTGGCTAAATTTACCTGTACTAAACAAACTTCTTTTGTTCTGTCTACGCTTTCTAATGTTTCTAAAGAGTTTACTTCATTCTGTTTAAAATCAACATTCAGTTTCAGTAAAAGGTATTTAAAAGAAAAAAATAATAATTGTGAAAAAATAATAAACAGTATGTCTCAATATCTAATTGACTAGGAAGACCGTAAAAATGTTTGTTTGCTTGTTTGCTCGGCGTCAGCGCCCCCTACGTCCTTAATCCAAGTGATACCTCAGGAAATCCGACTAGTTTAAGTGGATTGTGTTAGGCTTAAACGAAAAAAAAAAAACACCAAACATTATCGAAAAATAAAATAGCATAATAATAAAAGAGAGTACAAACCGATTAGCCATCAACGTACTTCTGCAACAATTTTCAATCTAGAGCTTGAGTTGTTTGGTTAATACTTCAACCTGTCTTTGTAGTGATCGTTGAAAGAAACAAATCTCTGTAAGAGCTGGCAATAAAGATTTAAAGGAGTGTATATTGTCCTTGATGTCTCAGCTACCTGTAATTAACTCTCATTTATAAAGTTTCTTAAAGATCCCCAAACAAATAAAGACGATTGACGATATAAACGTTTTGGATAAGAATTCATTTGGCAGAACTATTTAACTTCCAGTGACAATGCTGCTATTAAACTTAGATCACAGTAAGCTTAGCAAACTTGGTCAGTAAACTTAGATCACGATAATAATCTTTTAGGCTGGCATTATATTGTTTAATTAGTTTTGTAAGGTAATTAATAAACCTGGCTTAATATAAACCTTGTCATGCTTGCCCTTGTGTATTATTCACGTGCTTCCATTGGAAATTAAATAATTTGTACTGAATCTTTGACCACCAGTGAAATAGAACGAGGTAAAGGTGTGACAGACACTTAATAAACCTACTTCAAGAAGCATTGCTACAGTAGAGCCTCGATGCATTAAGATATTGTTACAAATAGTAGCCTAGTAATCCCCAAGAGCCAGCTTTTAAAGATATAAACCATATAATGGTAAGTAATATTTAATAGACGTGTTGAATTATCTGATTCTTGGTAAACAGGTTCTCCAGTTTACGCTTGCATTGTTCTGGATTGTGGTATTTAGTAGCAGACAAATATATAAGTTAAGTATGGACTCTTAAGTTAATAATTCAGGTAATTTTCAAAGTATATAATGGAAGATTTTATAGAAACTTTGGTGTCTGAATGAAGCCCATAAAAATGAGAGTGGTTAATTAGTAAGTTTTGCAATATTAGAAAGCGGCTTATTACAATGTCTCTTATTGCTTTTTTTTGTCTTGTTTGGACTATAAAGACACAATAAACCTTTGGGTTCTCTAATATGTATATCATATATGGTACGAATTGGAAATATGATGTTAACTATCTATTCTGAAACAAATCTGTTACTTCTAGTGTGTATCGATTCCCCCTGGTGGACAAAGCGCAGATAGCCCATTGTGTATCTTTCCGCTAAAATACAGACAAAAATACTGATCAAATTTCGCGTATTAATTACGCAGTGTACCCAAACAAGCTAGATTCAGTTATAACGATGCTATTGCATGAAGGACATCTGTAACGTACAGAATGTTTTGGGACTACATGGGACATATTGGCCCATCTTGGCTGTCCCATCCTCTAAAGTAAACTAAAACTACTGATAAATAAATTAAAAAAAAAATTAAAGCCAGCACTTATCATTCATATACTCTTAAACTCACTTAAATTTATTGCCTCCACAACATCCAAAGTCAACCCATTCCAAAAGCCAACCACCCTGTTAGAAAATATAAAACTGTCTTAGCTGAAGATAACACCTACCCTGCCAAAATTTGTATTTGTGTTCCCTGGTCCTACTATTCCAGTCATTAAGTATGAAAAAAGATGATGCATCAATACTATCAATTCCCTTTACAACCTTAAACATCTCAATCAGATCATCTCTAACTCTTACTTATTCAAGAGAAAACAATTTCAGAGATTGTAATATCTCCTCGCATGACAAACCATCCATGCCAGGCACCATTCTAAGAAACCTCTTCTGAACCCTTTCCAACAGTTCAATGTCTTTCCGAAGGTAAGGAGCCTAACATTGAAAACAATACTCCAAATGCGGCCTAACCAGTGACCTGTACAATGAAATTATAACCTCTTTAGAGCTGTATTCAATATTTCTGTAAATACAACATAAAATCCCACGTGTCCCACCACTAGCAACAGCACACTTCTTGGATGGTTTAAGAGACTGATCAACTATTACACCAAGATCCCTTTCTTTCATGACACTGTTAAGGTTATTCATATCCAAATCCCTATTATAATTTAAATTATGATAACTCACAAAATGCATTTATTATAATTAAAACCCATTTGTCATTTGTTTGACCAACTCACTATAAATGACCTAAATCCTTTTGCAAAGCAGCAGTATCCTCTTCGCAACTAACAACACCCAAAACTTTGATATCATCTGCAAATTTAGATAATTTATTGACCATTCCTTTATCTATATAATTGATGTAAATCAAAAACAGCAAAGGTCCTACGACTGAGCCCTGAAGTACCCCACTTGTAAGAATAATCCAGTTTGACTGAACTAAATTTGGAAAAAACTCTCTGCTTTCTTCCATCCAGCCACTTTTTTTTTATCGAAATTGCTGACTTATCCCTTACACGTATATATATATATAATTTCTTTTACAAGCCTTTTATGTGGCACTTTGTCAAATGCTTTCTGAAAAACCAGATATACCAAATACGCACCATTACCCTCATCAACAAAAGCAGTAATCTTTTCAAAGAATATCAAAATATTTGTAAGGCAAGATTTTCCCTCAGTGAAACCATGTTGACTATCCGATAAAATTCTAAACTTTGTTAAATGACTTAGAAAAGCATCATTTATCAGACTTTACATAACTTTTCCTACAACTGATGTAAGGCTAATAGGCCTATAATTACTGGGACAATTTTTATCACCTCCTTTGGAAAGAGGAGTGATATTTGGTAGGTCATGCTCATTAAGAATTAAAATGGTTTACTTGAAATATCATTATACAGCTGCATAAACTTTATTCCCCACACATTGTTGTACATGTGATATTTTCCCCCATGGTAAACGTACTAGCTTTCCCCCGTGGTAAACGTACTAGC
>NW_013669605.1:69192-73974 GCF_000517525.1 Limulus polyphemus
CCCTGGTTGATAACAAAGGTGTCTTACTTCAGGTATAATTATGTAGCTACACAAATATCCTTTGCAATGCTGCCCAAAGTTAAATACATGGGTACTACAACAGTGCCCAGCATTTGATTTTTATCCCCTTCTTTTCAGAAATCTTATTTAAATATTTAGCCAGCGCTTTGCTTGTGGTAATTTTCGAATGCAACCAATGATATTCCGTGTCGCCCTCCCTCCCGAGGCGATAGATGTAACTTTGTTTAACAAAATAAGATATAAACTTGTATGTATATTTCTGTATACGAATTAAACATAATTAAAAGTTTTTGGTATATAGGGATTAATATATTGTAAGGATTTGAAAGATTTAAGTTTACTTCTAAGAGAAGACAGTAAAAACCGCTTTGTTTTTAGTATATATAGAAAAAGGTATGTGTCTGAATGAGTTGCCTTAGACGTGTTCAGATAGTTATTAAGATATACAGTATATTAGTAAATTGAAACTTTCTGTGTAGCAAGATTAATTTCTTTATCGATAACTTACACCTCATTAGGTTTTCTTTCTTGCTGTAAGCTAGACCTGTTCTTCGCTCGTGCAATCAGGTTAAAGCGCGTTCAGAATTTAAGAGCAATTGAGTAAAAGGAAAAAAAAAGATTACTGCAACCGAACTAAAAGAAAGAAAATTTTTTCTCTTATCCTCAGGGAAGACCACAAAAATGAGAAAAAATGGCTCCTGGGGGTAATCGTCTTGCCGCTGCTGTGAGATGTGAACATCTCCTATTGGTATGCTTTACCTTTGGTTCAGCTATAGCAGTCATCTTGTGGGTTGTAGCCATGAGTACAGACTACTGGTTCACAGTTTCCGCACCCGACAGTGGCGGCCTCTTCGTGAACAATACAAAGATGGTTTTCATATACAGTCACTCAGGTCTTTGGCGGATCTGTCGAACGAGTTTAATGAATGTTACATCAGGAAATGATGGAATTACCACATGTAAGTATTAGTTTCAAAACACGTTTATACGTTTTAAAATTAAGTTTTGTCTAACATGTTAACATATAAATCACTCTTTCTTTAAAAAAAATAATATATATATATAGCATCAAATACATACACAAAGTATTTTAATTGTGTTTTCTTAAGATAATACACAGCTTCTAACAAATTTGGTTTAATTGGTGCCGTTTTTTTTTTTTTGATAGTTTAATTGATCAATTTGGTTTCTGGTACGTAAAACATTAGAAACAAATTAAATGCAGTAATTAAAATATTTCAAGTGTGAACCCAACCCAGTAATCAAAGGATGGCTTGGACTCGCTTTTAAAGACAACTAGAGCCCCGTGTTTATGGTAGCTTCACTAATATTCGAAGTTGACTGACTTGTTGGACATAGGAAATCACGATTTGTTTAGGGCAGGACCTGGGGTAATGGTTGTTGTCAAGGTAGGACTTAGGGTAATGGTTGTTGTTAAGGTAGGACCTAGGGTAATGGTTGTTGTCAAGGTAGGACCTAGGGTAATGGTTGTTGTCAAGGTAGGACCTAGGGTAATGGTTGTTGTCAAGGTAGGACCTAGGGTAATGGTTGTTGTTAAGGCAGGACCTAGGGTAATGGTTGTTGTCAAGGTAAGACTTAGTGTAATGGTTGTTGTCAAGGTGGGACCTAGGGTAATGGTTGTTGTCAAGGTAGGACCTAGGGTAATGGTTGTTGTCAAGGTAGGGACCTAGGGTAATGGTTGTTGTCAAGGCAGGACCTAGGTAATGGTTGTTGTCAAGGCAGGACCTAGGGTAATGGTTGTTGTCAAGGCGGGACCTAGGGTAATGGTTGTTGTCCAGGTAGGACCTAGTGTAATGGTTGTTGTCAAGGTAGGACCTAGGGTAATGCTTGTTGTCAAGGTAGGACCTAGGGTAATGGTTGTTGTTAAGGTAGGACCTAGGGTAATGGTTGTTGTCAAGGTAGAACCTAGGGTAATGGTTGTTGTCAAGGCAGGACCTAGGGTAATGGTTGTTGTCAAGGCGGGACCTAGGGTAATGGTTGTTGTCAAGGCAGGACCTAGGGTAATGGTTGTTGTCAAGGCGGGACCTAGGGTAATGGTTGTTGTCAAGGCAGGACCTAGGGTAATGGTTTTTTTGTTAATTAAACTTTTTAACATCCTATTTTCCAGAAAATTTCGCTTCAACTGCTATTTGAATTTTTGTTGAGATAAGTACATTAATATTCCTTAAAGCATCATTCATCGTTTTCTATCCCGATTGAGCTATCAAGACACCGAACAAGTTTGTTCGTTAGTTTATAGTTAAACACAAAGGTACACGATAGCTATCTTTGCTCTTCCCTACCACGGGTATCGAAACCCGGTTTCTAGCGTTATAAGTCGGCAGACATCCAATTGTGCCACTGGGGGCGACACCATACACCTCTGGGATCTTAAATATATAGAACACAAATGGTTTGAAACTTTTCTCTGAAATTTAGAATTTTGACAATTTTAATCCACTATCTAAGCTAAGCTAAGACTCTGTATCTTATTTTACGTATTACGATCGAACGTAGCGGACTAATCAGGATTTTGAGTCTGTTGGATAACAACTTATTCTGGTAATTCAAGTTTTGAGGACTTTGAGTCTGCTGGGAAACAACTGATTTAAGTATGTGAAGTTTGGGTGAATTTGAGACTACTGTGCAGCGACATATCAAATATAGAATTAAGAACAGAAAACTAACTGTAATGAAATTATATATAAATAAGAGTCCGCAAGGGATCAGAGGATTACAGTACCTTAAGTCCTTAGCGAATTAGAGGGGGTGACCGCTTTTCTCGTCCCCCCCACTATGGAAGTTATGGGACTACCTATGATTATGAGAGGTTGCACTCTGATATAACAGAAACAGCTGTGTTGGGCGTTGTTTTTAATAAATGTATATAAAAGAGAATAAGGACGGCAGGTGTGTGAGAGAGAGAACGAATAAACCGATAGAGGCGAATGAAGAAAATAATTTGCCGCCTAGTTCTAAAACTATGTGTTATTGACTAAAGAAATGGGTCAATTCCTGATAGACATACGTATAAACTAAATAAAGTCGAAGAGAAAGCTAAATGTGAGTATAGTACGATCCTAACAAAGTGATGTCAAAGCGATTTTACAACACACACATTTGTTGTTTTCATCCCTGTCTTTGTAATCTGTAATACATTGTAGCCTTTTTAGTAAATTCTCCCTTTACTGGTGTTTCACTAGTAAGATAATGTAATTTATATTCTATGCCTTGTGTCAGTACCTCCTTTCGTATAAGCTAGGTTAGCCCATATATATCTGTTTCTATCCTCATATTGCAGACAAAATAAACAGTTTAATGTTTTATTACATTCGTGAGAATTTAAAAGCCCCCCAAAGAGACGGTTACATTAAACGACAGTGTTTATTCGAAGTAATCAACATCATAGTCTGTAAGTCTGCAGAGGCTACGCTCCAGGGGGTTGGATTAATGTTATCAGGAGCGGAGAGAGCAATCGTTCCAGTAGCGTTTCGAGCTCAAACAAGCGGAACATTGTTTTCAGTTCTAAATAAGAAATTTTATTTTGTGACTTTTTTTTCACACTTCAGCACATGTGCATGCAATACATTGGAGTAAATGTATTCAGTCTACAAGCAGTTAATTCACATATATAAATCAGGCTCCTGTTAGTCTAACTATTGACATGATAGGTAGTGCTGCGTTTGGCCAGTCTTAAGGAAATTTAGGTAATAACTGTAATGCCCATTTATTTGTTTTACATGCTGAACCCCTATAAAAAACTTGTTTGATTACTAGCCATACATAACTATGACCAGCTAAGACTTGTTTTTGATTCACTAATGGAACGATTTAATAAAACAAAAACAATAAAAGAGCCTTATTTAGTTCTTGCAAACACGAATAGTTGTAAATACATTGGTTTGTATTTTTTTCTTATATTAAATAAAATTACATAAAATTTCTTGATTTTCAAAAGATACACGTCCATGTTTAATTTTACGTATTACTGTTTGCTACCCAATTACGCATCTGCTTATATATTCGTGTTTGCTTGTTTGTTTGTTTTTGTTATGCACAAAGCTACACAAGGGCTATCTGTGCTCTGCCCACCACGGATATCGAAACCCGGTTTCTAGCGTTGTAAGTCCGCAGACATACCGCTGTGCCACTGGGGGGCCTTTGTGCATAAATTCAAACAAACAAATTCCACTTTTCTTAACTTTTACCCTCAAAAGAATGGGGGGGGGAGAGAAGGTAATGTGTATAGTTTATGTAGCCTTTAGCAACCCTTTTAGTCCTTAATATCGAAGGAAACGTCTTATTAGCCAATCGTCTCGTGCTATTTTGGGTGATACTGATCACGTGCTTTGCTGTAGTATTTTTTTATTTATTTAGTATGAGTCTCTCCTGTCTATCACAATTATAACTAACAGATAACTTTCTTTTAACGTTTTGTTTGTTTGTTGTTAAGCGCAAAGCTACACAATGGGCTATCTGTTCTGTGCCCATCATGGGTATCGAAACCCGATTTCTAGCGTTATAAGTCGTCAGATAACTTTAAAGAAACATTAAGGTTATTCATGACAAAGTGAGTAAATTGTTTTTCTTTTAATATCTGTGGAATTTGTGTATTGTAATATAGTTTTGTTTGTTTGAAGTTAAGTACAAAGCTACACAATGGGATATCTGTGCTCTGCCCACCACAGGTATAGAAACCCGGTTTCTAGCCCTACACAATGGGCTATCTATGCTCTGCCCACCACGGGTTTCGAAACCCGG